>NW_006289092.1:72619-73146 GCF_000327345.1 Myotis davidii
GGTTTACAACAGAGGAACAGTATTTCTCAGGGAACTTCAACACTCTCCTGAATACCTGACAGGACTAAGGTGTGCCAAACAGAAGAGGAGAGGAAGTGAAGGACTTCACTACTGCACAATTTTATTTTTTTCAACTTTTATACTCTATTCTTTATTTTTTTTCATCACCTGACTTTACCCTTTTAATTACTACATTTTTTATTTTTAACCAGTATTATTACTACTACCAATTTACCTTTTTTAAAAAAGTGTCATTTTTATTTCTCTTTATTTTATTTTGAGATTAGTGTTCTACATTTTATTTTTTCATCTTTTTTAGCATCATTTTACTCTATCTCAACTTTACCTTTATTACCAAAACTCTCTTCCTCACTTTTCCCCTTTTGTTGTCCTGTTTCTCTTACCCTATTCCTGCTTTAGATGTTCCCTATTCCCCTTGTTTACCTCCTGTCAAAATTTCACCCTACTTAAATATCCTATTTCCAATCCACTGCTCTAAATCTTTATACACATACCCCTTATCTTTC
>NW_006289092.1:76623-80063 GCF_000327345.1 Myotis davidii
TTTTTTTTGATTTTTTACCGAGAGGAAGAGAGAGGGATAGAGAGTTAGAGACATCGATGAGAGAGAAACATCGATCAGCTGCCTCCTGCACACTCCCTACTGGGTATGTTCCCACAACCAAGGTGCATGCCCTTGACAGGAATTGAACCTGGGACCCTTGAGTCCCCAGGCCGATGCTCTATCCACTGATCCCAACCGGTTAGGGCAAAATCCACATATTTCCTCATTGATATGCATGTTATGATGTAAAGCATAAAGGGGGAAAAAGAATAATAGGAAAATGTACAATAAGAAGCCATGTCTTTCTCTACATTCATCTCTTTCCTTCTGACTATGTGGCAGGAGCAGCATCCTGGTGGGGGGGAGAGAGGGCACCTTCATAGAGTTGCAGGTGGAGACCCACAGCAGAGAGACAGGTGGCTCACAGGAGAGCTGGATGTGGAAAGGAGCTCCTAATGATGAGGAGCACGGCCAAGTGAACAGCAGAGGAGGGACACGAGGCAAAATAACTTCTATCAAAAGCCTCCTAGAGGATTTGACTCTAGAGATTGAACTCAGACTTACTACTCTATTCTAATCAAAAAGGAAATAGGTGGCTGATATCAGAAGTGTATACATCCAGGGACCCTGCAACCACAGCACTCAGGGACCAGCTATGAACCCAGGAACACCGGATCTCAAGCAGCTTGAATATGTGGACTCAGAGGAGCCCAGCTCCTCCTCACGGAAAGGTCAGATTTCATCTAGATAAAGGTGCAGTTTGTAATTCAGGTTGGAGAGAGGAACGTGTGTAGGGGAAGTCTGCGCCCCACAAAGTCAGCAGCCATTGAGCTAGTGTGATCCGCAAGTGTGAAAGGGGTCCCGCAGGGTTGCTGGCAGAAGGGAACTCTAAAAATCAGCCAATAGCTGGACTGGGTGCAAAAAGGAAGCCTCGGATTTTACCAGTGTGCCAGCTGCTTAGTGCCAGTGGAAGAGACTTTGGGAGAATTGCGCACAGAGCTGGACAGAGGAGGGTTGCAAGCTCTCGCACTTACTCTGGCTCTTTCTTTTTCTTTTTTTTCTCCTTAAATCTTTGCTTTTGATTATTAAACCAAATACATAGGACGGCCCAATTAGGGTCACTCATGGAGACTGCAGGGGAAAGTTGTTTTTGTGGAACCAGGGAATCAGAGCAGGGAGTAATAATCAAGGAACCAGCTCCAGGGCAGTCGACTCTCCCAAACCAGTATTAAGTGCGATAGGGAAAGCAAAGCCTAAATACTGACTAGAGAGGACTTATCGCCTCGGAGGTCAATCTAGAAACACTGCCATCCACAAACTGGGCTGAACCACAAACTGACTCTTCTGTAAATACAAATAAAGGTAGTCTGGGAAACAAAAAAATACTGCCTGTTTTAAAATCAGGACTGTGGTTTACAACACAGAGGAACAGTATTTCTCAGGGAACTTCAACACTCTCCTGAATACCTGACAGGACTAAGGTGTGCCAAACAGAAGAGGAGAGGAAGTGAAGGACTTCACTACTGCACAATTTTATTTTTTTCAACTTTTACTTAAGAAACTAAATTGTTTTTCTTTTTTTCCTCACTTGATTTAATCTTTCTAATTAATACATTTTTATTTTTAACCAGTATTATTACTACTACCATTTTACCTTTTTTAAAAAAGTGTCATTTTTATTTCTCTTTATTTTATTTTGAGATTAGTGTTCTACATTTTATTTTCATCTTTCCTTTAGCATCATTTTACTCTATCTCAACTTTACCTTTATTACCAAAACTCTCTTCCTCACTTTTCCCCTTTTGTTGTCCTGTTTCTCTTACCCTATTCCTGCTTTAGATGTTCCCTATTCCTTCTTTTTACCCCCTGTTAAAATTTCACCCTACTTATATATCTAATTTCCAATCCCCTGCTCTAAATCCATATATACCTGTCTCTTCTCTTTCTTCACTATCCAAATTTTTTTCTCTCTGTTGTTTTGTTGTTGTTTGCTTGATTGTTGATTATATTGGGGTTTTTTTATGGTTGTTTATTTTTTTGTTGGTTTTTTTTCCTGGTTATTTTTTGCTTCTGTTTTCCCTCACCTCGCTTGATATAAGTTGTTGTTTTTAGTTTTCATTGATCTCTAGGTATTTATTGTTGGCATTTGTTGGGATTAGTGGCTGTTTCATTGGAATTTTCTCTCTATATAAATAGTTTCTTCCCCTCTTCTATTTCATTCTCTTTCTTTTCTCTCTTACTTATTTTTTCCTTTTCCCAATTTCATTTTGCACTCTTTTTTTCTCTTTTTCTTTTTCTCTTCTTTCTTTTTTATCCCCTAATTCTCTTTTCTCTGGTGGTCACCTTTATTTGGGGTTATTAGTACTGTGAATACATTTGTGTTAAGGGCCTTGTGCATTGTGCCTTGTTGTGTTGCATTTTGTGCCTTTAAATCAATGCAGTAGAGAGAGAACTACATAACCAAACACCCGATAAGAGAGATCATAGGGAGACAAAGAAACAGCCTGTAGAAGAAAGAAAAACAGGCATCACCAGAAAAGGAAGTAAATGAAGTGGAGGCAAGCAACCTGTCAGAGAAAGAATTAAGAGAAATGGTCCTAAGGTGAATGAAAAGAATGGAAGACAAATTCCACAATAAGTGTAAGAACCAAGAGGAAATGAAGAAGAACTAAGAAGAAATGAAAAATGACATCACTGCTATAAAGAACTCAATAGAAAGCATCAACAGTCGACTAGAAGAAGCAGAAGACCGCATCAGTGAGCTAGGGGACAAGGTAGAAAAAAAATACCCAAGCAGAGCAGCTTCTAGAAAAAAAAAATTAAACAGCAGGAGGAGAGCCTAAGAGAACTTCGGGACAACACGAAATGAAACAAAAAAAAAAGCTGCCAGAGAGAGATGGAAAGTTACCTACAAAGGATCCCCCATCAGACTAGCGACCGATTTCTCAACAGAAACACATCAGGCAAGAAGGGAATGGAATGAAATATACAAAGTCATGCAAAGGAAGGGTCTGAATCCAAGAATACTGTACCCAGCGAGGCTATCAATCAAAATTGAGGGTGAAATCAGGAGCTTCACAGACAAAAAGGACTACAGGAGATTATTATCACCAAACCAGCAATGCAAGAAATGCTAAAAGGTCTGATTGTAATAAGAAAAAATAGGAAATGAAGAAGGAACACAGGGGTAAAGAATAAAAGATTGTGACAAACAAGTATCTATCAACAATAACTTTAAATAAAAATGGATAAAATGCCCCTATCAAAAGACATAGGGTAACTGAGTGGATAAGAAAACATGACCCATATATCTGGTGTCTACAGGAAACCCACCTCAGAAAAAAAGACGCACACAGACTGATGTTGAAGGGATGGAAAATGGTTTTCCAGGTGAATGGAAATGAAAAAAAAGCTGGGGTAGAAATATTTATATCTGACAA
>NW_006289092.1:80323-81474 GCF_000327345.1 Myotis davidii
AGTCTCCCAAAATTCAAGAAGATTTAAATCACACCAAGCATCTTCTCAGACCACAATGGCATAATATTAGAAATAAACTATAATAAAAACAACGCAAAACACTCAAACACTTGGAAGCTGAATAGCATGCTTTTAGACAATGACTGGGTTACCAGAGAGATCAACGAAGAAATAAAAAACATCATGGCAAAAAATGACAATGAAAACACAACAATCCAAAACCTGTGGGACACAGTGAAAACAGTCTTGAGAAGAAAGTTCATAGCTCTACAGGCCTACCTCATAAAACTAGAAACACTGATGCCGGAGTCCATTCATTGTCTTCACTTGCTGAGTTTAGACAGAGACTTCCAAAAGCTAGTAGCCCTTGAAAGTCCTGGCAAAAGTCAGGGCTTGAAAGTCCTAGTAAAGGTCAAGGCTTGAAAGTCCTAGCAAAGGTTAGGGCTGTGCACCACCCAGTTAATTAAGACACCACCCAGTTAATCTAGCTAAAGCATCATCCCCACCTTAGTTCACTTAATTCCTTAGATACTTGTGTAGATCCTTCTTGATTATTGTTGATCAGATACTCTGCCTATTCCTGGAAATTGTCTGCTGATCTGTGTGTCATTGAAACCTCCTTACCCTAAGGGATACTCCAGATCAATAAAAGATTGGAGCAGCCTGAGCATGGGTGGAAGTCCTTGGGGACTTGCCCATCCGGTCTCCCAATATTGCAAAATTATCTCGTGTAATTTCTCTCTCTCCTTTGTGTGCGGCCCATCTTTCAGATACTGAACCCTACTCCATACGGGACGTGGAGGGAGTCCTACGTGACACACTGGAAATAAATGATCTAGCCCTGCAACTCAAAGAGTTAAAAAGCCAGAAACAAGAAAATCCCACAGTATCCAGAAGGAAGGAAATAATAAAGATTAGAGCATAATTAAATGACATTGAGACAAAAAAAAAAAAACAACAATACAAAAGATAAACAAAACCAAGAGCTGGTTCTTTGAAAGGATAAACAAGATTGATGAAACTCTAGCCAGGCTCACCAAGAAGCAAGGAGAAAGGACCCAAATAAAATTAGAAAGGAAAGAGGTGAAGTAACAATTTCAAAATACAAAGGATTATGAAAAAATATTATAACCAACTCTATTCCAACAAAA
>NW_006289092.1:81885-83556 GCF_000327345.1 Myotis davidii
GGACATCTTCCAGACGGCCTTTGCCTGAGGACGTTCCCTGCTGACACCCTCATCTCTGACTTCCAGCCTCCAGGGCCGAGACAAAGACAGGGATGCCCACTCTCACCACTCCTGTTTGACATAGTACTGGAAGTATTAAGCCATTGCAATTAGACAAGAAGAAGAAATAAAAGGCATCCAAATTGGAAATGAAGAAGTAAAACTGTCCTTATTCGCAGATGACATGATATCACACATAAAACCCTAAAGACTCCATCAAAAAGCTATTAGACTTAATAAATGAATTCGGCAATGTAGCAGGGTGCAAAATTAATTCCAAGAAATTCATGGCATTTCTATACACCAATAATGAACTTACAGAAAGAGGGACTAAAAAAGCAATCCCATTTACCATCACACCAAGAAAATTAAGATACCTAGCAATAAACTTAACTAAAGAGGTAAAAGACCTCTACTCAGAAAACTACAGGACATTGAAAAAAGATATAGAGGAAGACATAAACAGATGGAAGAATGTACCATGTTCATGGATTGGTAGAATCAACATCATTAAAATGTCCATACTACCCAAAGCAATCTATAAATTGAACACACTTCCATTAAATTACTAATGACATATTTCACAGACCTAGAATAAACTTGAAAAAACTTCATCTGGAATGATAAAAAGAACCCTAATAGCTACAGCGATCCTGAGAAAGAAGGATAAAGTAGGTGGGATCGCAATACCAGATATCAAGATGTTCTCAAAACTGCTTGGTACTGGCACAAGAATAGAGATATAGATCAATGGAATAAAATGGAGAACACAGAAATTGACCCGAACCAATACGCTCAATAAATATTTGACAAGGGAGGCAAGAACATACAATGGAGTCAAGACAGTCTCTTCAGAACCAAGATGGCGGCTTAGGTAAACACCGGAAATTGCTGCCCCCCCCCCAACAAATTCAAAAATACAACTTGAAGACAAAATGGACATCAGGAATACTGGCTGAGTGGAAATTCTACAACTAAAAGGAAAGAGACTAGCACACTGAGGCTCAGAGAAGGTGCGGAAGTGCAGAGGTTGGAGGCGCATGCGGCAAGGGCTGGCAACTGAGGACATGGCTGTCTTTTTTAATTCAGAGGGAGTCACAAGCCCCCAACTGCCCTGAACTCCAGTTCCAGGTGAGTCTCTGGGGACCTAGACTCACATGGGGAGAAAATGGACTGTCTGGCAGAGGGTAGAACTCGGAACTCGAGGGCAGCTTTCTTCCAAAGGTGCTAGGAGCAATTACCAGGACACTGAAACACGGGGCCCCTTAGGGCAGGGCTGAGGATCAGACACAACTGCTTGTTCCGCCCTGTTGATTCCCTGAGACCCCGCCCCACCCAAGCTTCAGCAGGGGCTTTTGCATATGAATGCCCTGGCCCTTTGCAATTTGAAAATTGCCTAACAAACTGCATCTGGGCCAGACAGACCCAGAACTTCCCAGAGAAGGCCCAAGGCCCCACAGCAGCTCACATTGCTTCACAGCTGGGCCTCATTTAAGCACCTCCAAACCCCAAACAAGGAAGGGGAATCTTCAGATCTCTTTGTAGCTCCTGCTGCGTAGCCTCAGGCATAGGCTAAATTAGCATCTCCTTAGATCCAAGAGCCAGTGTACCCAGTGGTCAGAGTAGGACCAT
>NW_006289092.1:84684-93618 GCF_000327345.1 Myotis davidii
GTAAAAAAGAAGGAATTCTTACCATTTGCAACAGCAAGGATGGAACTAGAGAGCATTATGCTAAGTGAAATAAGCCAGTCAGTGGAAGAAAAATACCACATGATCTCACTCATTTATGGATAATAAAGAGCATTATAAACTGATGAACAAAAATACATACAGAGGCAGAGCAGCATTAAATAGACTGTCAAACTACAGCAGGAAGGTTGGGGAGGGTTTCTGGGGTAAGAGATCAACAAAAGGACTTGTGTGCATGCATATAAGCATAACTAATTGACACAAGACACAGGGGGTAGGGGAGGCTCGGGGAAGGTCAATAGGAAAAAGGAAACAAATGTAATACTCTTTGTAATATTTTAAGCAATAAAATAAATAAATAAATAAATAAATAGCCTCCTAGTGGGACGTCAGTCCTAAGTGAGGGTTCAGGGGTGGGAGCCGTGTTCCAGTTGCTCCTTCATGGTCAAGGACTTCAAGGCTATGATCATTCGAGACCCGCATTCTATTCCCTATGGCATCTATGGATTCTATTTCAACCACTTCCCTCTTCCCTTTTAGGAACCTATTAGTGTGCTTGGAGAAGCAATTAGTTGTCTAAGAAAACATAAAATGCAGCTTCTGGACGGACAAGTTTTACTCAGGGAATATGGAGAATGAAGCGAAACTTGATCTGTGGTGGAAGCATTTTGATCAGGAGATGCAGTTCTGACTCTGCTCTGGACTCATATATATGCAGCCTGTTAAGGTGAGCTTCATGGATGTGTGCCTTGTAGGTTTGCTCAGGTGTCTGTGCTTAGAAGGTTTAAAGCTCTGTAATGTCATCTTGAAATTCTACATGATTTTTAAACAATGGGCTTGGTATTTTCCTTTTGTGCCAGACTTTATGAATTATGTAGCTGGTCCTTATCTGTGCTTTTATGAGAAATAGAAAAACTGTTACCTGGGTTCTTTCAAGGTGACTGAAGTCATTTATATCAATAATTGGTCCAATAATAAGGCCATTTACATCATCATTTCCAAATCTGTCTGCTTCCCTCCATGGGAAGCAACCCTATTGTCTACTACTTCTGCCATATTTGGTCCTCTTAGTACCTATCCTCAAGCTTAAGCATTGACTAACCCACTTTCTCAATCTAGTGAAGCAAAATGTGTAATCAAAATTTAATCTTTTTTGTGGTGATGCAACAGAGAACTAGAACATCTCATTAACCATGAGTGATTCAACAGCCTGCCTCTCACCTGAAAACAATTTCTAGATCCTTTTGAATCCATCCACGGTAAATCTAGGATAAGCTGCCTATGTCTGGGCCTGGAGAGGGAGAAGGTAGGAAGGCTCAGAGGGAAGATTGCATCTACTTCCTGGATGCATCTTTACATGTCATGCAATGTAGAATTTCAATCATGAAAGAACCATATGAATAAACAAACAAAAACAGATATTGTGATCATTGGGAGACTTTTCCCAGGCCTCTCCTACCTAGTTTCCACTTGGCTCCAAAAGTTTTATACCCCTTTGGCTTTGGACCTGAGTTTTGTTAATTTCTGAATGAGTAACTTGAGTTCCTCCTGAAAGAATAGTCTCAAAACCCATATTGCATCATCACTAGTAAGACCTGAGGATACACCAAGTCCTACTTTCTTCTTCTAGAATGATCCCGCAGTTTCCCACTGCACTACAAAAGGTGACAGACACTGTGCCTGGCTTTTTTTGGGCAAGATTTGTGTCATTTAATAAGGGCCTTTGGATCCACTACTCAAACCCCAAACACCAAATATAACTTAGCTTTGGTAATTTTGGTACAAGAGCAAGCACATGGAGGAAAAGTTTTCAACTTGGCAAAACGGAAGCATCCGCCAAATTAGGGAAAATATTACTGTCTCTTTAAAGGCAAACGGTGTCATTTCACCTGCTCTTCTAGTTCCAGTGTTTTGGGTGAAGTTATATTTAAGTCTTGATCTGACTCAGGTTTGACTATTTGGTGGGAATACATCATAGGTTTAGCTGTAAACTTCCCTCAGAAGCACATAATGTTTGGTTGTCTCTCTTTCTTTGATATTAATAGACATTAATGATGATCTAAATTTCATTAAGGGTCAGAAATTATTGTTAGGACACTGAAGGAGAAATGCATGAGGCCAGAGTGGTGAGGGATTATAAATTTATTCAATCATCTGCACAGGAGGTGGCTGAGCCTGGATGGCTCCAGCCCCCAGTGACTGGAGTCAGTGGCTTTTAAAAGATTTTTGGAAGGCTTTTGCTGGGCAGAGACTTCTTTATGCATACCTGGAGGGGAGATAATGGCATGTGGTCACCTCAAGTGAAATGTGGTCTCAGCAAAGGGAATGTCCATAGTGAAATAGCCTGAAAAGCCAGTTCCCGGGGGAGGGGTATTGATTCAATTACTCATTCAAACCTAAAAATGATGATATCAAATTCTATCATTCTTCCTTTATTTATTAGATGAAAAAAATTGTATAAAAAGAAAGTTTCCTCAAACCATTCTCTCATTTCCATGAAGTACAGTGGTATCTGAAAGACAAGTTTCTGCACTGGCCATTTAAGAGCAACACCTAGGCCTACAGCAGCCTCTATGTCACTCAGCCACAATCCCCGCTGGTATATAGAGCCCAAAATTATAGGAACTCCTCTTCCCAGCCTTGGAATCCTGGGCTGAGTATCTGGTTTGGGACTAGGACCTATTGCTCATCACCTGAAGTGGGAAGGGGGAGATAAGGGAGGCTTTCATTGGAGAAATCTCTCCAGATTAAAAAAAGTGGCCCACGTGGTTGTCAGACAAGCCCACTTCCACCCTTCCTATCAGTCTCAATGTGCTTTCTTCTTTACTTCTCTAGTTGAAGGACGTCCATTCAGCCAGCTTTCAGCCAATTATGAATGGTGGTTGTTTTGTATTTTAGTTGTAATTTTTATGTGTTGTGGGTGGCAGGGAGTATCTGAATTTACCTATGCTGCCATCTTGGTAGCCTTTTCTATGTTTGTTTGCAATCTATGAGAGGACATCCTTGCCAACATTGGTTTTGTCAGTATTTTTAACTTTAATTGTCTTAATGGGTGTGTAATGATAGCTCCTTATGATTTCAATGCGCATTTCTCAAAAGATTAGAAAAGTTAAGCATTTATTAATGTGCTTATTGATCATTTATACATCTTCTTTTCATTAAAATATTTTTCCCATTGTATTATTGGGTTATATGTGTTTTATCATCATTATCACCATCATCATCATTATTATGCAGTGGGTCCGTGACTTACAAGTGTCCCGACTAACGAGGTTTTTGAGATACAAACCGTCTCTTGGCTGATTTTTTACTTTGAGTTGCGAGCTAAAATTCAGGTTATGAGCCAGCTTCAGATACCCCAGCGAACGTCACAGTGAACGTCACAGTGAAGAGCCTCACACAGAAACTTCACCCCAGTGATTCCGATGTGGTTCAGCCCCAGGTCCAAGTGCGTGACACTAGAGCTTTCTTGGAGGAGTGTGGCGAGGATGATGCAGCCGTCACTGGTTATGTTGCAGTGGAATAGCACCAGGGTCCGTAGCCTACATTCAGGTTAGCTCAAGCCCTCACACAGCAGTCTCACCCCGTGGTCCCCAAGGTCATTTTTGGCCAAGCACAGGTGTGTCAGCCTCTGATTGACCATCAAAGTGGAAGAGATATCCTTGCAATAGGTGGCTGTCAGGTGACAGTTTTCCAATGACAACCGCTGTAGGATGCACTTGGGGTGTCTCAGAGTCATCAGCCCAGCATCATGTGTCTCACTAGTTCACTTTAAGATTTGACATAGGATAATTTCAGTTACGAGCTCCGTCACAGAATGAATTAAACTCATAAGTCAAGGCCCCACTGTATTACTAGAGGCCCGGTGCATGAATTTGTGCATGGGTGGGATCCAGATGGCCTGCCCCAATCTGGAGGGAGGGCTGATTGGCGGTGGGGCCAGCTGGGGGGAGGGGTCATGGGCCGTTGGCTGGCTACCCCCCCCCACTTTGTTGTACTCCTGGTCGAGGGGACAATTTGCATATTAGCCTTTTATTATATAGGATTTTGTATAAATTCTCTCTATATTCTGGATAGATGTGTATGTCAGATGTTTTGCAAATATTTTCTTTCTGGCTTGCTTTTGCATTTTCTAAAGGGTGTCTTTAAAAGAGCAAAAGTTGCCGAAACTGGTTTGGCTCAGTGGATAGAGCGTCGGCCTGTGGACTGAAAAGTCCCAGGTTCAATTTCGGTCAAGGGCATGTACCTGGGTTGTGGGCACATCCCCAATGGGGGAAGTGCAGGAGGCAGCTGATCGATATTTCTCTCTCATCGATGTTTCTGACTCTCTCTCTCTCATTTTTTTGTGTGATGTGAGCTAAGGATTCAGGCTTATTATTTTCCTCACAGATATCTTGTTATTTCAACACAAGTTCTTGAAAGAACTGTCTTTTCTCAGTTATATTGTTTTGCCACCTTTATTGAAAATCACTTGATGATTTAAATATGCTATGTTTCTGGATCCTCTATTCTTTTCCATTGATCTCTGCATTATTCTTATACCTCTATAACTTTATCTAGGTTAATATATTTTTATAGTAAGTCTTGATATCAAGTATTTGTAGTTCTTCCACATTTCTTTTTCTCTTAAAAAATTGTTTTGGTTTATTTCTTGTCCTCTGTCTTTCCATGCAGATTGTAAAATCTGCTTAACAATTTCTTTCAAAAATTCAGTTAGAATTTTGTTTGAGCTTCTACTGAATTCATAGATCAATTAGGGGAGGATTTCCACCTTAAAAATATTGAATCTTTCAATCCACAAACATTGCATTTATTTAGGTGTTGGTTTCCTATCACAATTTTCAATTTATAGTTATGTGTATATTTAATTACATTTATTTTTAACTTTTTTACTTTAAATTGTATTATTTTTAAAATGTAATATTCCCATTGTTCATTACTAGGAAATAAATACATGTGATGAATATTGTGCTTGTATCCTGTAATTGTGTAAATTCTCTTATCTGGTAACTTTTTCATAGTCCTTAACATTTTTTACGTACATGATCACGTCATCTGCAAATTATGATGGTGTAAATAGTATTTCTTTCCCCTAGATGTCCTGAATCAGGTTAAGGAAGTTCCTTTCTATTCTTAGTTTGCTAAGAGATTTTAATTATGACTAGCTCTTATATTTTATCAAATGCTTTTTCTGGAATGGTTGAAATACTTATATATTTTCTGCAATCTGCTGATGGTCAGTAATGTTTATTATCAAATATTAAACATACTTTGCACATATAAGATTAACCTAACTCAGCCATAATATAGTATTTTTACAAACATTGTTTGGTTTCATTTCCTAATATCTTAAAAAAGTTTTTTGTGGCCATTTTCATTAAGGATGCTGGCCTATAGTTCTCCTTTTTTTGTGATGTCTGCATCTGGTTTAATTTTGTGGCATGTTTGACCTTATGCAATAAAATTAGATGTGTTTCCTTCTCTTCTATTTTCTGGGTTTGCGTTAGATTGGTACCATATATACTTTTTTTAGTCTGTAAGAGATACACTTTATTTTAAACAGCCAAGTCATTCTTCAGCACTACTCTTTCATTCAGTACTATATAAGTAGATTTTAGGTTAAAAAGGAATATTTATGAAATATATATTCTTCAATTCACTGTTTTGTTTTTTACAAATACTCTTCAGATTGTCGAGTTCCAAGAATCAATATAAATTCCAAATATCTTTAATTTAATTTTTTCTATTATAGTTGATATTAAATATTATTTCATGTTAGTTTCAGGTATATAGTATAGTGGTTAGACAGTTTTATAATTTACAAAGTAATACCACCAATAATTCAAGTACCCACCGGGCACCATACTTAGTTTTACACTAAATATGTACCACAGTTTTTATCCACTCATCTATTGATTATGTTCCCTATGTCGTACTATATAAAACCTGTGAATGATTTTATGTATGTATGTGGTTTAAATTCTTTTTTCACTTTTTCTATTACAGATTACATCCAATATTATTTTGTATTGGTTTCAGCTGTACAGCATATTGGTTAGACCAGTGGTCGGCAAACCGCGGCTTGCGAGCCACATGCGGTTCTTTGGCCCCTTGAGTGTTTCTCTTCCACAAAATACCATGTGCGGGCGCGCACGTACAGTGCAATTGAAACTTCATGGCCCCTGCGCAGAAGTCGGTTTTTGGCCTGGGTGAATCTATTTTGAAGAAGTGGCGTTAGAATTGAAGGGTGTTGGTCGGTAGGGCTAAGGGAGACGCAGCGTAGGCGGGCCGCAGGATACGCAGCATAGGGGAGGCACACGTAATTCATGCACAAGTTGAGTGAGCCATTCAGTCAGCAGTCTCATTGTGCAGTGGTTAGTGCTAGCACACGGGTGACAAAAGTACCTACTTGAAGCATAAAGTTACCTGTATTTTTCCAACCAGCTGCAAATCCTACAGGTATTTTTGTCATAAATTTAAGAATTGTAATTCTTTTGTGTTGGTGGCTTTTATATAATTTACAATGTGTTCTCCCTGATATTTCCCATACCCACCTAGCACCGTACAGTTATTACACGATCATCAAATACATTTTCTACCTGTATTTTACATTTTGTGAATATTTTGTAACTACCAATTTGTATTTCTTAAACCCTTCAGCTTTTTCAACTAGTCTCCCAAGCCCCATCCCCCTCTGGCAATATTCAGTCTGCCATTGAATCTACAAGTCTGTTTCTATGGGATCTTTTTTATTTATATTAGTCTTATAAGATCCATATATAAGTGAAATCATGTGGTATTTTTCTTTCACTGACTGACCTATTTTACTTAGCATAATACCCTCTAGATCAGTTCATGAACTAAATAAATGGTGATATTTAGTTCATTATTAAGGCTAAGTAATATTCCATTGTATTATGTACCTCTCACCTATTGATAGGCACTTGGGTTGCTTCCATATCTGGGCTACTGTAAATAATGCTGCAATGAACATAGTGGTACATGTATTCGTTCGAATTAGTGTTTTGGGTTTCTTCATATATATATAACAAGAAATAGAATCACTGGGTCATAAGGCAGTTCCATTTTCAATTTTTTGAGGACTCTCCAAATTGTTTTCCGTAGTGGCTACACTAATCTACATTCACACCAATAGTAGATGAGAGTTCCCTTTTCTCCACATCTTCGCCCTCACTTGCTTTTTGTTGATTTATTAATGATAGCTAGTCTGATAGGTGTGAGCTGATATCCAATTGTGGTTTTCATTTGCATTTCTCTGATGATTAGTGACATTGAACATGATTTCCGATGTCTGTTGGCCATCTATATGTCCTCTTTGGAGAATTGTCTATTAAAGTTCTTTGCCTATTTTTAAATTGAATATTTTTTGCGTGTTGAGATGTATGAGTTGTTTATAAATATTGGATAGTAGCCCTTATCAGTTGTATCATTGGTGAATATCTGCTCCCATTTATTACATTATCTTTTCATTTTGTTGATGGCTTCCTTTGTGCGAAATCTTCTAAGTTTGATGTAGTCCCATTCCCGCACCCCCCTTTGGTTTTTCTTCCTACCTGAGGAGATATATGAGAAAAAATATTGCTAAGGGAAATGTCAGAGATTTTACAGCCTGTTTTCTTCTAGACATTTTATGTATTTTTGTTTGTTTTCTTTTCTTTTTCAGATTCCCAAATCTTTATTTTTTAAAACCAGGAGATGTACAAGGACATCAGAAACTGCTACCCCAAGGCCCCACATGCTGTTGCTTGTGACACAGCTAAGGCACTTCGCTGCTACCATGTCCTTGGCAGTGAAAGCCATGGTGGCAGTTAAGAGGGTGAAGGGGGTCTTTGGGGAAATATCCATAAGAGCATGGTGGTCTCTTTACTGACAAGGAAGACGTAGGGGCCATTTCCTTTGATTAGTATGTAGCCAAAAGGGGTAAACACAGCCCTCAGAGCCTGTTCCAGCAGTATGGGAGAAGTAACTGTGCTTTCAACAAATGGGCCACTGGAGAGGAGCAGGGAGAGCAGCTGACAGAGATGATGGCTGTGGTGGAGATCCTGGAGATGGAGCATGAGGGAGCTTTCTACAGAAACAAACTCTCCTTCAATTCACAGATCCTCCAGGGAGGTGGAGGAGGATACCATAGGGAAGACTACAGGTACTATTTGGACAAGGTGAAAGCACAGCTTGGAAGGCAAAAGCAAGGCCTGAAGAAGATGTGACTGGGAGTAACTGAGTGTCGAAGTTGGTCCAAGGAATCAAAAATTTTATGTTGTCTTATATAAGTACTAGAGGCCCGGTGCACAAAAATTTGTGCACTTGGGGGGAAAGGGGGGTCCCTCAGCCCGGCCTGAGCCCTCTTGCAGTCTGGGACCCCTCAGGAGATAACGCCCTGCTGGCTTAGGCCTGCTCCCAGGTGGCAGAAGGCAGGCCCAATCCCTAGGTGCAGCCTCTGGTAGGGCTCAGAGCAGGGCCAATTGGGGAGTTGGGGCACCGCCCCCTGTCATGCACAGAGCAGGGCTGATTGGGAGGTTGCGATGTCATCCTCAGTTATGCTCAGGGTAGGGCCGATTGGGGGGTTGGGGCATCGCCCCCTGTCATACTCAAGGCAGGGTCGATGGGGAGGTTGTGGCGCCACCCCCTGTCATGCACAGAGAAGGGCCATTCAGGGGGTTGGGAGCTCCCCCGTGTCACACACAGAGCAGGGCGGATCAGGGGGTTGGGGCGCTGCCCTCTATCACCCACAGAGCAGGGCCGATCAGGGGGTTGGGGGGCCGCCACTGTCACACTCAGGGCAGGGCTGATGGGGAGGTTATGGTTCTACCCCATCACACACAGAGCATGGCCCGTGGGGGGTTGGAGGGTTGGGGCACCTCACCCTGTCACACACAGAGCCACAGGGCAATCAGG
>NW_006289092.1:93840-96069 GCF_000327345.1 Myotis davidii
GGGGGGGCGGGGGGGGGGGGGGGGGGGTGGGGCCCCCGCCCCCTGTCACACACAAGAGCTGCAGGGCGATCAGGGGGTTTGGGCGCTGCCCCCTGTCATGCTGATCCCGGTGCCGGGAGGTCTCTCGGCTCCGCTGATCCCGGTGCTGGGAGGTATATTACCCTTTTACTATATAGATTAGAAGCCTGGTGCATGGGTGGGGCTGGCTGGTTTGCCCTGAAGGGGGTCCTGGATCAGGGTGGGGGTCCCCACGGGGGGGCCTGGCCAGCCTGGATGAGGGGATGATGACTGTTTGCAGCTGGTCACACACCCTCAGGGTGGGGGTCCCCACTGGGATGCCTGGCCAGTCTGGGTGAGGGGCTGAGGGTTGTTTTCAGGCTGGGGGTGACTGAAGCTCCCAACCGCTCGTTTTTTTCTTTTTTTTTTATTCTGGGCCAGCTTTAGCTCTGAGGCTCCAGCTCTTAGACCTTTGCTCCTGAAAGCAGGTATCTGGTTTGTTTCGGTTCTATAATCGAAACAATGTATAACTCTAGCTCTGAGATCCCGGCTAGCTGAATGCAGGTTTCTGGGGTTTTGTTTAGCTTCTATATTTGTTACAATGCTTCAAACTGCAAACTCAGAGGTCAGAGGCCTGCAAGGCAGGTGGGGAACGTTGGAGTCCTCTGTCACTGAAGCAAGCAAACCTCATGTTAGCTTCCAGCTGCCTGGCTGCCGGCTGCCATCTTGGCTGGCAGTTAATTTGCATATCACCCTGATCAGCCAATGGGAAGGGTAGCAGTTGTACGCTAATTACCATGTTTCTATTTTATTAGATAGGATGCTACTTCAGCATCATTTTTTAAATTTTAATTTGCATGAAATATTTTTTCCATTCTTTTACTTTCACTCTCTGTGTTTCTTTCATCTGTGGTGAGCCTCCTGTATAAATACATATGTGTGTGTGTTTTCTTATCTATTTAAATAGATATGTCCTTTGATTAGAGCAATTCATAAATTTAACCTTAAATTTATTATAGACTAGAGGCCCGATGCATGAAATTTGTGCAAGGGGCTCAGCCATGTCAGCCGGTTGCCTCAGACCTTGCATCCCAGACTTCGTCTGGAAGGTTATTCGGACAGTGCTTCTGCTGTTCAGTCTAATTAGTATATTAGCACTTTATTATAAAGAATAAGTATGTATTTATCACCATTTTACTATTTTCAGGTATGTTCTTTTTTTTTTTTTTTTTTTTTTTTTTTTTTTTTTTTTTTTTTTGGTCTTTCTTCTTGTAATAGAAATTCCTTTAAGATTTCTTGTGATACTGGTTTGATGACTTTTAACTTATTTAGGTTTTTCTTGTCTGGGAAGCTTTTTATCTTTCCTTCCATTTTAAATAATAATCTTTATTGGAAGAATAATCTTGGTTGTAGGTTCTTACTTTTCATGACTTTGAATATTTCATGCCAATCTCTTCTGGCCTTGGAAGTTTCTATTGAGAAATCAGCTGTCAGTCTTATGGGAGCTCACTTGTACAAAACTGTCTTTCTCCTGCTGCTTTTAAGATTCTCTCTTGGTCCCTAGCCTTTGCCATTTTAATGATAATGCGTGTTGCTGTGGGTATCTTTGGGTTCATCTTATTTGGGTCTCTCTGAACTTCCTGGGCCTGTGTGACTATTTCCTTCACCAGTTTGGGAAATTTTTCATTCATTTTATTTTACAATATGTTCTCACCGTGGCCAGTTTGGCTCAGTGGATAGAGCATCGGGCTGCGGACTGAGGGGTCCCAGGTTTGATTCCGGTCAAGGGCATGTACATTGGTTGCGGGCACATCCCCAGTGGGAGGTGTGTAGAAGGCAGCTGATCAATGTTTCTCTCTCATTGGTGTTTCTGACTCTCTATTTCTCTTCCTTCCTCTCTGTAAAAAATCAATGAAATATATATTTTAAAATAATAATTAAAAAATTAAAAAAAAATATGTTCTCAAACTCCTGCTGTCTCTTTTCCCCTTCTGGTTTTCATATGATGTGAATATTGTTCTGTTTCATATTATCCCAGAAGTGCACCTTTTTGCTCCTCTGATAGGGTATTTTCTTCTACCTTGTCTTCAAAATTGCTGATTTGATTCTTTGTTTTATCTAATCTGATGTTGAATTCTTCTGGTGTATTCCTTTTTTTTAATTAAATCTTTATTGTTCAGATTATTACATTTGTTCATCTCCCCCCCCCATAACTCCCCTCCTCCCAGTTCC
>NW_006289092.1:96988-101816 GCF_000327345.1 Myotis davidii
GGTGGGGTTGCACAGGATCAACAGGGTAGGCTGGCGCAAGCAGTTATGGCTGCTCTCAGTCCTGTCCCGAGGGGCTCTGCCTTTTTGAGTCCCAGCAACCGCTGCAAACCTTGGAGAGAAAGCTGCCTAGTTCTGACCAAAACCAGACAGTCCCGCTTCTCCCGTTTGAGTCTGGGTCCCTAAAGACTCGCCCGTATCTGGAGACCAGAGTCTGTGACTCCCTCCCAATTGAAAACGCTAAATGCGCCCTCCGCTGCCAGCCTGCTCCGCGCACTCCGCACCTCAGAATTTGACTTCAGCACTGCGCTTCCTCTGAGTGTCCGTATGCATTTCTCTTTCCTCCTAGTTGTAGGACTTCCACTCAGCCAGCGTTCCTGTGGTTCTGGGTGATGTCCGTTCCGTCTTTTAGTTTCACTTTTGAAATGGTTGTTCAAGGCAGCAAACTCTGGCGTTAACCTATGCCGCCATCTTGGTTCTCCTAGTGTATTCTTCATTACTGATATTGTATTCTTCAATTCTTTTTTTTTAAAAAATATATTTTACTGATTTTTCACAGAGAGGAAGGGAGAGGGACAGAGAGTCAGAAACATCGATGAGAGAGAAACATCGACCAGCTGCCTCCTGCACACCCCCCACTGGGGATGTGCCCGCAACCCAGGCACATGCCCTTGACCGAAATCGAACCTGGGACCCTCCAGTCTGCAGGCCGACTCTCTATCCACTGAGCCAAACTGGTTAGGGCTATTCTTCAATTCTGAAGGTTGTTTTTTGTCGTGTGTGTGAGTGTATGTGTGTGTGTGTGTGGGGGGGGTGTGCTTGTATGTCCTTTGTTTTGCTTACTGTCTATTTTTTTGAAGTTCTCACTAAGTTCCTTGAGCTCTGTGTCTGGTAGATGGCATAACTCCATTTCATTCCATTGTTTTTCTGGAGATTTCTCCTGTGGTATTTTTCCCCTTTGGGGAATGTTTATCTCCCCAGTTTAGCTACCTCTCTGTACTGTTTCTGTATATTAGGTAAATTTTCTATGTCTCCTGGTCTTACATAGTAGGTGGGGCTCAGTGGCACAGTCTCCCTGATCACCTGAGCTACATGTTTCAGGAAAGTACCAAGTGTGGTATATATTTTTGCCCTCCTGTTGTAGTTGAGTCTTGATTATTGTTGGCCCATCCATGGGTTGGGGTGACCCTCACACTGGCTGACTATGAGGTCAACTTCAACTACAGTGTATTATCTGACTCCATGAAGCAAAATTTGCCCCAGCAGCACCTGATGCCTACCAATATATCTTTTTGGGTGTGTTGCTTATAGGCTCATTGCGTCATGCTCTGATGTAGTCTGAAGTGCACCACCAGGTGTATGGCTCTGGGGCCCATTGGGAGGCACTCTGGTGCAGGGCAATGACTATATCTGCATGTGACTGACCCTGGGTTACCTATTTGGAATTATAAAGTGATCTACAGTCTGTGGTTGTCTCTGCTGGGCCTGAGTATATGTGGAAGGGGTCAAGCTGTTCACCAAGCTAGCTTCCATCAACACCAAGTCTGGGGAAAGGTCAACAAAAGGCAGGTAGATTTTTTAGGTGTTTAATTGGGCCTTTCTCTTACCTGAGCAAGTTTGGACAGCTTCTCCCCTCACTTCCTCTTTCCTTCTCAATATGTTTGCTTAGCATTGCCTTGAAAGTCAGAGAAGGGAACAGGGCCCAGATTTTCCAGGTAAAGCAACATGAGTGTTTGTGTGTATGTTTTGGGGGAGGGGACAGAGGCAGGAAAATGTGGGATTTGGTACAGAGGAGACATCTATCCTAATTCTATATGTTAAACCTCTTGGCATCCTTGCTCTCAGCATATGTATCTCCTTGCTTTCTCTTTCCTCTGTCTGCTGACATTAGCTGGGATTCATTTTAAAGGTTGAGCCATATAAAATAGCACCTCTTGCCCTAGTCAATTTGGCTCAGTGGATAGAGCATTGGCCTACTAACCAAAGGGTCCTGGGTTTGATTCTGGTTAATGGCATACTTCAGTTGCAGACTCCTCCTGTACCCGGGCCCTTGTTGGGGTTCATGGAAGAGTTAACCAATCTATCTGTTTCTCTCACATCAATATTTCTCAATGTCTTTTCTTCTCTATTCCACTCTCCCTTAAAATCAATGGAAAAATATCAATACATAAATACATACATACATACATACATACATAAATAAATAAATAAATAAATAAATAAATAAATAAATAAATAAATAAAAATAGTACCTCTTTTAGGGATTGATGCTCAGAGGATAATTGTACAAATAAATGATTTCTTTCACCATCTATTGAATTTATAAAAAAATTTGGTTCTTTCAGGGATAGAGTTTGGTGAGCAGACAGAATTAGCTCCTAGGGCAGTTGGTGGGTGATGAGAACTAGGAAGTGTAAGAAGCATAGCTCAGTAAGGTTCCCCTTCTGAACAGCCATCACCTACATCAATTTTGTGGCCAAGGCTGATTTGTAACCATTATATGACTTGTCTTCTTAGTTTACAAAAAGCTGTATCTAACTCCCTATCCTTAAAGCATAAAAACATAACTCTTCTTTCAAAAGGAGTGTTTGTCTTTTTAACAGTGATTCAAGTTTGTATATGATGGCCTTCTATCAGATTAGCCTGTCTTTAACAACTAGCATTTTCAGCCTGTCCCATCAAAGTCTGCTCCAATACGAGTTCGTCAAACAGCTTTCCTCCTTTCCAAACAATTCTAGATGGGAAGGGGAAAAATATTTACAATGTAATAACATGTTTCTATGCCACTAAGCTTTTATAAATAAGGAAAAGATAATCTTTTCACAGATGCATGCTGGACATAAAGATCAGAGAGAAAACAGGTATCACAGTGATTTTCTGTTCTTTTTAGTCCTCAGGAGAGGACATTTTTTCTTTGATTTTTTTAGAGAGAGTAGAAGGGAGGGCAGAATGGAAGAACAAGACTGAGACCAAGGGACACATCAAAGTGAGAGTGGCACATCAATTAGTTGCCTCCTGCATGTACCCCGATAAAGGTTAATGGCCAAATTTGCAGGGCCAGAGTGATTTTTGATCCATTTCTTTACTTACAAATATTTATTGAGAACCCCTTTTTGTCCAGTATTGTGCTTGTTCCCAGGTAATAAGGTAAATACAAGACAGAGATGGTCCTGCAATTATCACGTATTAAATTTATTAGGGTGTCATTGGTTAATAATATTATATATGTTTCAGGTATACAAGTATATACTACGTCATCAGTATATTGCATTGCATTCTCACCACACAAAGCCTTGCCTCCTTCCATCACCATATGTTTGACCCTTTTATTCTCTTTAACCTTTCACCACCCCCTTTTTCTCTGGTAACCACCATACTGTTGTCCATGTCTATGAGCTTATTTGATTGTTTTGTTTATTCACTGGTTGACTTCTATTTTATATACCAAATATGAGTGAAATTATATGGATCTTCTCTTTTTTAATTGGTCATTTTTGCATAGCATGATACTCTTAAGATCCTGTAAACTGGATAATTTTGAATTAGATCACCCCATTGCATGTCTGGTGATTAACGGGCTCTTGGGAAGGCCAGGGTGATGGGGATAACTGGGTCTTGTGTCCTTCATCACCACGCAGGCTAGTCCAGGCCTCTTCATAAAACCGTTGCAAGGTTCTGAAGACCAGAAGGAGACAGCAAGCCACAGGGCATCAGCACTTTTGGAGTCTCCTTGTATCATGCTTCTATTGTCCTATTGTCCACAGCAAGTCACAGGGCCCACCCAGGTGCAAGGGGTGGAGAAACAGATCAGCACCTTGTGGGAGGAATTGCAGATCCACATCCCAAAGAGGCAAGTGTACAGAGATGGGAAGAATTCATGGCCATATCTACAATGTATCACATAGATGGCCATTTGCTCTCAGCATTGGCAAATTGTTCCTCTGTTAGAGCTGGCCTTTGGTGGCTTTTTGCTTCCCCTCCCATGATTTTCCTACTACCTTTTTCCATGATCAGCTAATGCCCTCAGGTTATCCTTAGGATGGAGTTTTCCATTGCGATGCTAACTGAATAATAATCTGAACTCCCACCACATTTTCCCTTAATCTTAGCCAACCTGTACCCAGAGCTCTCAGCTCCTGGAAATTTACTTCTCTCATCCCAGGATTCTGGATATGGAATGTGGGAAACTCTGCCTGAAACTCTGTTCTGTATCATTTTTCTAATACCTTGTAGTGTGGGGAAGATGAGGAATAACTATTGATTTTGTAGAAGCCTGGGTGTTGGTTCTACAAAATCTCTCTTCTGTTTGATGGATATTTTACAAAATCATGTCAATTTATAGAATGGACAGCAGGGGAAATTGGAAATAAAGAGACCAGTTAAGGGACTGCTGAGTCATGGTTGATGATAGTAGCTTGCGCTATTATGACGCTCTGCAAAATGAAGAGAAGTGGTCAGAATTGTGGATGGATCCAGAACTTTCTAATTGCTTGGGTCTTGAAAGTATGGTGAAGAGAGGAATCAAGGGAGATTCCTAGATTTCTAGCCTGAAGAATTGGGTGAATGGTGATGATGTCTTTGAAAAATAAAATGGAGTTAATAATCATGTCTGTAATATTGTCAGTATGCATCTACTGAAAGCAGAGACAGGTGGTTGTCAAATAGGATTCCTCCTGCAGGAATCAGTCTTATTCAAGGGCTATGCTAACAGGGACTTCCTTCTGGGAGAAACAGGCTCTCAGATGTGGTTGTCTGTTGTCTTCCATGGTCCTGGTCTGTGCTTAATAAATCCTGAATACGTCAACTTTATAGACACATGAAAGAGATGAGG
>NW_006289092.1:110883-116036 GCF_000327345.1 Myotis davidii
CTTGTTTATATACCAAATATGAGTGAAATTATATGGATCTTCTCTTTTTTAATTGGTCATTTTTGCATAGCATGATACTCTTAAGATCCTGTAAACTGGATAATTTTGAATTAGATCACCCCATTGCATGTCTGGTGATTAACGGGCTCTTGGGAAGGCCAGGGTGATGGGGATAACTGGGTCTTGTGTCCTTCATCACCACGCAGGCTAGTCCAGGCCTCTTCATAAAACCGTTGCAAGGTTCTGAAGACCAGAAGGAGACAGCAAGCCACAGGGCATCAGCACTTTTGGAGTCTTCCTTGTATCTGCTTCTATTGTCCTATTGTCCACAGCAAGTCACAGGGCCCACCCAGGTGCAAGGGGTGGAGAAACAGATCAGCACCTTGTGGGAGGAATTGCAGATCCACATCCCAAAGAGGCAAGTGTACAGAGATGGGAAGAATTCATGGCCATATCTACAATGTATCACATAGATGGCCATTTGCTCTCAGCATTGGCAAATTGTTCCTCTGTTAGAGCTGGCCTTTGGTGGCTTTTTGCTTCCCCTCCCATGATTTTCCTACTACCTTTTTCCATGATCAGCTAATGCCCTCAGGTTATCCTTAGGATGGAGTTTTCCATTGCGATGCTAACTGAATAATAATCTGAACTCCCACCACATTTTCCCTTAATCTTAGCCAACCTGTACCCAGAGCTCTCAGCTCCTGGAAATTTACTTCTCTCATCCCAGGATTCTGGATATGGAATGTGGGAAACTCTGCCTTCGGGATCATTTTTCTAATACCTTGTAGTGTGGGGAAGATGAGGAATAACTATTGATTTTGTAGAAGCCTGGGTGTTGGTTCTACAAAATCTCTCTTCTGTTTGATGGATATTTTACAAAATCATGTCAATTTATAGAATGGACAGCAGGGGAAATTGGAAATAAAGAGACCAGTTAAGGGACTGCTGAGTCATGGTTGATGATAGTAGCTTGCGCTATTATGACGCTCTGCAAAATGAAGAGAAGTGGTCAGAATTGTGGATGGATCCAGAACTTTCTAATTGCTTGGGTCTTGAAAGTATGGTGAAGAGAGGAATCAAGGGAGATTCCTAGATTTCTAGCCTGAAGAATTGGGTGAATGGTGATGATGTCTTTGAAAAATAAAATGGAGTTAATAATCATGTCTGTAATATTGTCAGTATGCATCTACTGAAAGCAGAGACAGGTGGTTGTCAAATAGGATTCCTCCTGCAGGAATCAGTCTTATTCAAGGGCTATGCTAACAGGGACTTCCTTCTGGAGAAACAGGCTCTCAGATGTGCTTGTCTGTTGTCTTCCATGGTCCTGGTCTGTGCTTAATAAATCCTGAATACGTCAACTTTATAGACACATGAAAGAGATGAGCAAGAGAATTAGTGAAAAGAAATAGGGAAAAAGCTACATAAATTATTTGGTGTTTAACTTAAGACACAGTTATTTTGAAAATATTGCTCATTTGGTATGCTATGTATGCTGTTCTGTTATCAACTTTTAAGTGTCTTAAGAAGTACATATGCCTAATCAAATGACACTAAGAAAGTATAACTCTACTAGTGATACTCTGTATGAGTTATTATTATTATTATTATTATTATTATTATTATTATATATCAAGGTATTTTATAGTAACTCCAGAGCACTATCAAAACTTTCTGGCTATATGTCTTCAACATATTAAATTAAAATATAGAAAATTTGCTAGATTTCTACAATAATTAGAGGATTTTAGAGACAGGAGAGGCAGTTTTAGGGAAAGGGGGTTTATGGGAGAGGAATTCATACATGACAGGCAGAGACAGCCAGATTGTTTATCTTACATACACAAAAGACAGAGGAATGTTACAAGATAAGGGGAAGAAGAAGAGGGGGGCACTGGGTGAGATTTAAAATGTTGAACCTGATACCATACATGGAATAAGGAGGAAAAGTAAACAATTAGGAAAGCAAGGGTGACATAAAATAAGGCAGGATCCAATTAGAGAGTATGAACAGACAAAGAAGCTCCCAGCATTTAGAAACCTGTAAGACAGAGACTCAGAGGACTAGGTTTTTCCCATCTTAGAGACAGTGGTTTTTCCCATTTGGGGACCCCTCCCCAGGGGGGACTTTGTATACACTCACAATAAACTTCCACATTTTTGCTAAAAATCTTTTAGTCTGCGAATTTTATTCTTCAAATTTCTTAGGACAAGAAACCACAATGAGAGTCCAAGCTTGAACATTCCATGTATCACTAAGGTGTTAACTTTAAAAGTACGGAATTTTGCTTGCCTGTGGGACATAATCTCTGATGATATGGCTGCATATGTGAAATATAAAGCAACAATTATCTTTGTGTATGTGTACCCTTTTCTCCCCTGCAAGGTTGGGATGGCTTAAATCACCCATGTACCTGGCTTCTTAGTGGAAAGAAGAAAAGTTCTATTTTGAATATAAATTTGGGGGAGAGGATCTTCTACTGTGATGTCCCAATGAGGGAAGGGTGTTACTTTCCTCATAAGCTTATGAAGAACAGCTCCCGGCAGTGGTACACCGTCCTTCAATGACACTTCGCTTCCACAGGTCACAGGGAGAAGTCCCAGGGACCCCTGAGAAGTGTCTTTTTGTTCCCCAAGTCCTGCAGGAGGGAGGTCAGACTCAGGGGTTCTACAGACCTCCTGTGAGTGCTGAGGTTGCTCACAGAGTCGACACCAGCAGGCAATAGAGGAGGGCAATATGGTGGGAGACTAGTTGGGGTGAAAGGTTGGAGGTAAGTCCTAACACTGTGGCTTTCCCCTGATATACTAGGGTTTGGAAACCAAGACCTCATAGATTCACAACTGAGTCTTGCCTTAGTGAGTAAGACTGCAGCAGGAAAAAGTGCCACTGGGAACAGCATCCTCAGAAAAAAAGCATATTATTAGAGCATTGCAACAAAATCCATCACCAAGGTCTGTGAGAAAGGGAACAGCACATGGGATAGAGGAGAAATTGTCATCATTGACACACCTGGCATTTTAAATATGACATACTGAATTCTACAAAGGAGATTGTTCCTTTAATCCTCCTGACCTCCACAGGACCTCATACTGTGCTCCTGGTAGTCCCATTGGGCCAATACATAAAGGAAGAAAAAAGGGCCATGCAGAAGATGCTGGCAATGTTTGGAATCAAGCCTGGGAGATACACGATTCTCTGATTCACCCAGAAAGATGAATTTGTTGACATGGGGTTCCATGCTTACTTAAAGGAGGATCCAGAAGGCATTCAAAGGCTGATGGATAAGTTCAAGGATCATCACTGTGAGTTCAACAATAAGGCAACAGTGGCTGAGCAGGAGGCTCAGAGGGCACAGCTGCTGGACCTGGTCCAGCACATGGTGATGCACAGCAAGGGAGGATTCTACACTAATAAGATGTACCAAAGGGCAGAGGTGGAGATTCAGAAACAGATTCAAGCTGTACAAGAAAAATACAGAGCTGAGCTGGAGAGAGAACAAAGGCAATTAAGAGAGGAGTTTGGAGAGAAAGATGTAGGATAAACTGGAGCAGAAAAGAGAAAGGCAGAAGCGGGCAGGGCATTTGAAGAAACAGAAAATTGCTGTTTTAAGGCAACAAAATGCCAGAAGTGAAGTTAGAAGACAGAATGGGATACTTACTTAATCTTGAGAATAATGGAGGTTGCTTTCTTTGTATTCTCATTTTTGTTCAAGGAAGATTAAACTAAGGAAAATTTACCTATATTTCTCATGTATTTTGGGGTGTCCCTTTCCCATATAACTCATTACCCAAGTCAGATCTTTCTGTTTCTCTCTCATCATTAGCAATTGGTAGATATTTGATTTATCTAATGGGAGGGACATATTCTCAATTAATAAAACACCAAACAGAAAGTATGGATGTTCCCTATCTTCTGATCTCTTTCTCAGTGATAGGAGAAAAAGAATGCAGGAGACCAAAAGTGATAACCCCAAGCTTTCTATATGCATCCTTAGTAAACTTTTCTCCTCTAGATTCTTTCTAGACTGTCAGATAATCTCCATCTGTAGTTTCTACCTCTTTTGTGTGGTTTTTTTTTTTTTTACTTTATAACCAAAATGATCATTTTACCCATGTGGTTAGAAAAAATCACTTGTTTGCTTTAGGTAATCTATAGATAGAAAGGGTTATAGAATTCTTTCAAGATGAATATTAATTTTTGAATTACATTTTTATGGAAAGATTCAAATTGTTCCTTATCATTTGCCCACTGAAGAACAATGAATTGTCTGGAAAACATATCTCTTAGTGCACAAGTAGGTGAAATGCCAGAAAGAGCAGAAAACAGAAATTCAATAGATAAGAGAGCAGTGTTTTGTATATTCAGATGTTTCTGTAGAACCTCTTTACTCAACCTCAATGTAACCACTTTGCTGAATAAATAGCTCTCTACTTTTTGAAACTAACTGTTGCCACCAACATTCAATCATCTTGAATGGCTGTTGCCATTCAATCATCTTGAATACTTACAGCAAGATGGGTCACCTGCACTATGCTTCCCTCACTCACTTGAATTGTTTGTTTATTTTCACTATAGTAAAACATTTCTATTCTCTCATATGTGTGCAAAACTGGGATCTGTGTTACCTGAGAAAACACAAATAATACTTCTTCTAAGGTCACAGAGATGAATTTCACTTTTTGGTGAAAGTTCAAGTTGGTTTTGAAGCTTTACTTGGTTTACCCACTAAGACACCTCTTCTCCATTCCCCTAAAAGTTTGAAACACATTCTTAACCCATCTGCCCAACAAATACCACATATTCCTTGAATTCATTCATTAAGTGCTGATAGAAATTGTGTGTAACCAATGTTTATGAGACCTTTGTGAGTTTTCCTGGTTTATAACAAATATTTAATATAAGGATAACAATATTTGAAGTCAACTCTTTTTCTACTGGGTACTCCCACCCCAATAATTTATAGGATTTCAAAAAGCACATCTCCATGTTCTACCAGCATGTCCTGGTGGTCATTTGCTATTGTCATATACTCTGCCATCTTGAAATTGGCTTTGCCATGCCCTATACCATTTTGTCCCCAATAGGGCATATAGCCCCCTTTCCCCCAAACACAAATGAGTTTAGCCTAAACATTTAATAAAAATTAGCAAAG
>NW_006289092.1:116100-120690 GCF_000327345.1 Myotis davidii
TTCTGGTATATAACAAATATTTAATATAAGAATAACAATATTTGAAGTCAACTCTTTTTCTACTGGGTACTCCCACCCCAATAATTTATAGGATTTCAAAAAGCACATCTCCATGTTCTACCAGCATGTCCTGGTGGTCATTTGCTATTGTCATATACTCTGCCATCTTGAAATTGGCTTTGCCATGCCCTATACCATTTTGTCCCCAATAGGGCATATAGCCCCCTTTCCCCCAAACACAAATGAGTTTAGCCTAAACATTTAATAAAAATTAGCAAAGACTCAGTAATTGAGTAAAAGCCACAGAAAGAAGTTCATGATTCTTTCTGAAATAGAACTCACAGTAAGACAGGTTTGGTTTCTCTCCAAAAAATATGGTGCACACTGTGTCTATTGTTTCATCATGGAGTTTTAGACAAATTTCTGAGATATGCCATTAACAACCTGTTGTATCACAAGCTTCTAGAAGCATACATTAAATAAAGAGGCACATATGTCTTGCAATAAAAAGTAAATACAGGTTTAATATGAGAAAAAGACTTTAACGGCTCTGTGGTTAATTTCCAAGTAAATGCATTCAGTTTTTCTTACCTTGGCATTCAGGGTAATGCTGGTTTTCTTACCCTTAATTCAGGTTAATGAGACAAAGTTAAAAGTTCTGCTCTTGAGAAGCTGTAAGGAGAGGAGAAGCCCTTGTGAAGTACCTTGAAAACACTCTTACCCATTTGTCTCCAAGGGCAGAAGGCAGAAAAGAAGGTCCTTGAGAATACCATGCATTGTGATTAATATGATAGAAGAATGAGACATGTCCCCTTCTCTGAAGAGTGTTGGGAGTTTATCCTATTCTTTTATTCATTAACAGTCAGTGATTGTTTAAAATTTGTGAAAGATTTCTTACCAGATGCTGTGAATCTAGAGAAAGTAAAACAAAGTCCCTTTTCAAACTGCCTTCCTTAGCATAATGGTTTTGATATTCATTCAAGTTGCTTCTATCAAGAGCTCTTCTCTTTTACTAATGGGTAGTATTCCACCTTTGGATGTACCACAGTTTCTTTATCATTTCTTCTTTCTTATTATTATACCCCTAATTGATTTGTCTTGTCTAAAATCTTCATTATATTGTTGAGTAGAAGTGAATATTCCTTCAGTTAAGTAAGTGAGGAACTCGACAACAGCAGTATATGGAATGGTGTAGGTGTGTACATATAAACAAATTAAGTATTTATCATCCAGTCGCTATTTTCTTAAGAGTTTTTAACTTGAACAGCAAATCATTTCATCAAATCCTTTTAAAAAGTCACATAGGTGAATAATTTTATGATTCTTTCTCCTTAAATCTAATAATAACTTAAGGATACTATATATTTCCTAATATTAAAACAGTTTTTGATTTCTATTTCACATTTCACATCACCACAACACATCACATTTTTCATGTGCTTTTAGAGGCTCTGTGCTAATATTTTATTTAGTGTTTTTATATTGATATTCATGAAAGATTGGTCTATAGATTTATCTTCTCATACTGTCACTTTAAAGTTTAGGTAATTCATGTTATATTTTATTAAAAAGGAAATAAGGAAATTTCTTTTCACTTTCCATGCCATGTAACAATTTAAAGAGCACTGGAACTATCTGAACTTTGGATGTTTAGAAAATTTTTCCAGAAAACTGTCCAGCTCTGATGCTCACTTTGTAGTGTGCCTCCTTAATAGCTTTCTCTATTTCCTCCACAAAAAAAAATGTTTCATTTCAATGTTCTCTTTCTAATGGAGGCAATTTTGGTAATCTGTTTTTCCCAAGGCAATTATTAATTTCATCTAGGTTTTCAAATTTATTTGCCAAGAGGTTTTAAATTTTTCTTCTATTTCTTTTTTTTTAAATATATTTTTATAGATTTCAGAGAGGAAACAAGTGAGGAGAGAAAGAAACATCCATGATGAGAGAATCATTGATCAGCTGATTCCTGCACACCCCACATTGGGGATGGAGCCCACAACCTGGGCATGTGCCATTGACCAGAATCTAACCTGAGACCTTTCAGTCTGTGTAACAGTCAAGCGGAAAGAAGTTAACTAGAAGAGGACGTTCATCTGGGAAAAGGCGGGGGCCTGCAAGCGGCGGCGTCAGAACAAAGTCTTGCCTGCGAGACTTATTGTTCCGAGGCAGAACTTTCCTTGACGTGATAAATGGTCCATGAGGGCATAGAAAGTTCAGGGGAGGGTGCACTTCTGCAGGTGGAAATAATCTTTGTATAACTTAGGAAATTAATAGTGTAATGTATAACTTAGCTCTGATGCTCTCATAATCATACTTGTTAGTCATTGTTACTTGCTGTACTCCATTGTTATTTGCTGTACTTCCTGAATAAAAGCCATGAGGGCTTTGGGGGTCTTTGCTATTCGCCTGAGCAAGCCGTAGCCCTCTGCTTCTCCGTATCCTGTGATCTGACTCATCTCCGTGTCTCCATTCACAAAGAACATCAATAGTCTGTAGGCCGACACTCTATCCACTTAACCAACCTGGCTAAGGCAAAATTTTCTTCTATTTCAATGAATATTTATTGTTTACATTTTTAAAACTTTATTTGTGTTTTTCTCTTCTTTTTCTTGGACAGGTTAGTTAGTAATTTCTTTATTTTATTTTTTTTCAATAAACCAGGTTTTTTACTCATTCATTAGGTCTAACAATTTTTGTGTTGTTGTTTTTTTATTCTCTACAGCACTATTTTTTATTTTATGTACTTGTGCTTTCCTTTGGTTCATGTTATTGTAAATTTTCTAGTTTTCTTTAATTGAAGTTTTAATTTATTTTCATTCTTTCAATTTATTGAAAGTCTTTGATGCAAAGCATTTTCCTCTGATTACTTCTTTAAATTAATTCTATAATTGCTGACATTTGGTATTCCTTTATTATGATATTTAAACAAGTCTAACATCCCAGTCTCTATTTTTTTCTCAACATGAGCTACTTAATGGAGGATATTTTAATTTCCAAAAGGAAGAACATTTTTTTCTAAAAGAATTTCTGATATTAGTGCCTTATAATCAGAAGTGTTATTTGTCGTATTTCTACTTTATGGAGCTCACTGTTGTTTTCTAATGTTTATTATTGTGATCATTTTTGTGAATGCTCTCTGCGTTTGTGCAAAACAAGGGTGTATTCTCTTTATTATTGCAAATAAAATTTATTTTCTATATTTACATGAGATCTATTTATTGTTATAATTCTTCTGTCTACTCACTATCTTTTGTCTACTCAATTTGTCTTGTACTGAAAATGGTGTATTAAGGACTTGTATTATTGGGGCACTAGAGGCCCGGTGCACGAAATTCATGCACTGGGGAGTGGGGTTCCCTCAGCCCAGCCTGCCCCTCAGTCCAGGAGCCCTCAGTAGGTGTCCTACTAATGGCCACAGTCTGGCAGGAGAGGCTCAGAGCAGGCATCCCGTGTGTGTGTGTGTGTGTGTGTGTGTGTCTGCTGGGGGCCTGCCCCTAGCCATACTGTGGAGGCTTGGAACAGGCGTCCCCTCTCTGTTGATCTCTCAGGCTCCTGGCCTCTGATCCGTGTTGTGCTCTCCCTTGAGCTGTGGCCAGGGTGGGGTGCTGCCTGCAGGCCGCCCTTTCCTGTTCTGGGATCACAGCTGGCGACCCAGGAGCAGGCCTTCCTGGATGCTGCCTACAGGCTGCATTTTTCTTTCACCGACTGCTAGATCACCAGGGCACCCGGGGTCAGGCCCTGCTGGGTGCTGCCTGTGGGTGGCACTTTCCTGCTCTATAATCGCCCTGGGGTCCCGGCTGGGGGCGGGGCTTAGGTTGCCAGGGGCTTAGGCAGCACACAGGGGTCCTGGATGTGGGCGGGGCTTAGGCGGAACACAGGGGTCCCGGCTGGGGGTGGGGCTAGGCAGTGCATTTGGGAAGCCTAAACCCCACTGCCCAGGGATGCACACAGAGCCCAGATGGCAGCTTGTGCTGTCCCGCCCTGCCTGCAGTATGCAAATTAGCCGCCATCTTTGTTGGCTGCTAATTTGCATATCGTGCTGATCAGCCAATGGGAGGTGCAGTGAAGGTATGGTCAATTACCATTTTTGTCTATTATTATATAAGATTATAATATGTATATCCTTATATTTCCTAGTACTACTTTATGAACATGCTTTCTATGTTATGTTGTGCATATATATATAAATATATATATACTAGAGGCCTGGTGCACAAAAATTTGTGCACTCAGGGGGTGGGGGGTGTCCCTCAGCCCCACTTGTGCCCTCTCACAGTCTGGAACCCCTCGGGAGATAATGACCTGCTGGCTTAGGCCCACTCTCAGGTGGCAGAGGGCAGGCCCAATCCCTAGGTGCAGCCCCTGGTCGGGCTCAGAGCAGGGTCACCAGGGGGGAGGGATGCATAGGTGAGGGCTTGGAGCCACCCGCAGGCATACATTCACAGAGGATGAAGAAAAGTCACAGAGTGTGGGGGGAAAGGAAACATATGTTCACAGGAGATAGATGAAAGTTACAAGGTAAGGGGGAGAGAAAGAGGAGGCACCTGCAAAGGTTTTGGACTTTGAAGCTGATATTCTGCAAAAGAGTCT
>NW_006289092.1:120863-121481 GCF_000327345.1 Myotis davidii
TTATTCTGGGATTTATTTACCTTCTATGGCTGTCACTGGAACTGAGAGCCGGCTTTAGCTCTGAGGCTTGGATCTATTTCTGTTCATCAGTTTATGTTGTTCATTATATTCCACAAATGAGTGAGATCATGTAATGTTTATCTTTCTTCAACTTAGCATAATTCACTTCACATAATGAATTAATATTTGACAAATGCTCCATACTACACAAAGTATATTTTGAATAGGCCAATAACTATGACTTATTTCACTTAGCATAATGCTCTCCAGGTTCATCCATGCTTTTGCATATGGTAAGAGTGCTTTCTGTTTTACAGCAGCATAGCATTCCATTGAGTAGATGTACCATAGTTTTTTGATGCACTCATCTGCTGATTGGGAAGTAGGCTGTTTCCAAATCTTAGCTATGGTAAATTGTGCTGCTATGAACATAGAAGTGCATATGTCCTTTCTAATTGATGTTTCTGACTTCTTGGGATATATTACTAGAAGTGGTATTACTGGGTCAAATGGCAGTTCTACTTTTAGTGTTTTGAGGAAACTCCATAATATTTTGCACAGTGGCTTCCCTAGTCTGCATTCCCACCAGCAGTGCACGAGGGTTTCTTTTTCTCCATA
>NW_006289092.1:121545-139854 GCF_000327345.1 Myotis davidii
ATGTTCTCCCATGCAGTGGGCTTTCTTGTTAATTTTTTTTTCTATGAAGAAGCTTTTTATTTTGATGTAGTCCTATTTGTTAATTTTCTCCTTAGTTTCCTTTGCCCTAGGAGCTGTATTGGTAAAGATATTGCTACGACATGTGTCTGATATTTTGCTGCCTATGGATTCTTATAAGATTTTTATGGTTTCCCTTCTTATATTTAAGTACTTTATCCATGTTGACTTTATTTTTGTGTATGGTGTAAGTTGGTGGTCTAGTTTCATTTTTTTACATGCATCTGTCCAATTTTCCCAACACTATTTATTGAAAAGGCTGTTTTGACTAAATTGTTGGTATGCTCTTGCCTCCTTTGTCAAATATTAATTGAGCATAATGTCTGGGACAATTTATGGTTTCTCTGTTCTGTTCCATTGGTATATATGTCTGTCCTTGTGCCAATACCAGGCAGCTTTGAAAATACTGGCTGTGTAATAGAGTTTGATACCTAGTATTATGTTTCTTCCAACTTTGTCCATCTTCCTCAAGATTGTTGTGGCTATTCAGGGTTGTTTTTGTTTTTTTTTAAATTCCAAATGATTTTTTGGAGCATTTGTTCTAGATCTGTGAAATATGCCATTGGTATTTTAATGGGAAATGCATTAAATCTATATATTGCTTTGTGTAGTATGGATATTTTAATGATGTTGATTCTACCAATCCATGAACACAGTATAGTCTTCCATTTGTTTATGTCTTCCTCTATCTCTTTTTTCAAAGTCCTGTAGTTTTCTGAGCACAGGTCTTTTACCTCCTTAGTTAAGGTTATTCTTAGGTATCTTAATATTTTTTGGTGGTGCAATGGTACATGGGATTGTTTTTGTTATTGTTGTTTCCCTTTCTGTGAGTTCATTATTGGTGTATAAAAAGCCATACATTTCTAGGTGTTGATTTTTTTATCGTGCTACATTGCCAAATTCATTTATTAAATCTAGTAGTTTTTTGATGGAATCTTTAGTGTTATCTATGTACAATATCATGGCATCTGCAAATAATGCCAGTTTGACTTCTTCTTTTCCAATTTGGATGCCTTTTATTTCCACTTCTTGTCTGATTGCTATGGCTAGCACGTCTAGTACTATGTTGGACAGGAGTGGTGAGAGTGGGCATCCCTGTCTTGTTCCTGTTCTTAGGGGAAAAGGTTTTAGTTTTTGCCCATTGAGTATGATGTTGGCTGTAGGTTTGTCACATAAGGCTTTTATTATGTTGAGGTATGTTCCCTCTATTCCCACTTTGCTGAGAGTTTTTATCAAGAAAGGATGTTGCATTTTGTCAAATTATTTTTCTGCATCTATTGATATGATTATGTGATTTTCATCTTTTAGTTTGTTTATGTGATATATAACATTTATTGATTTGCAGATATTGTAGCATTCTTGCATACCCGGAATAAATCCCACTTGGTCATGGTGTAGATCTTTCTTATGTAATGCTGAATCTGAATTGCTAGGATTTTGTTGAGGATTTTAGCATTTCTGTTCATCAGAGATATTGGCCTGTAGTTAACTTTCTTTTTAGTGTCTTTATCTGGTTTGGGGATTAGGGTAGTGCTGGCTTCATACAGCATGGATGGAAATGGAGAACATTATGCTAAGTGAAATAAGCCAGTTAGAGAAAGATAAATGTCACATGATCTCACTCCTTTATGTAATATAATGAACATAAACTGATGAACAAAAACAGATCTAGAGACAGAGAAACATCAGTCAGACCATCAAACCTTAGGGAGAAGGTAAGGGAGGATGGGGGTAAGGGGAAGAGATAAACCAAAGGACGTGTATGCATGCATATAAGCCTCGCCAATGAACACAGACAATGGGGGGGGGGGTGTGAGGGCATGAGTGGCTGGGGGATAGGGATGTTATGGGGGATAAGGACACATATGTAATACTTTAATCAATAAAGAAATTTTTTTTAAAAAAGGAGAGTTTTGTAGAAAAAAAACACAAAATAAAATTAAATAAAATACAATTTCTACTCTCAAATAGTTTTAAACTTTAGTTTTAAAGTTAATCAGTTTAATGCACTTCTGTAGAAAGAACTAGGACTTTTTGCACTCTTGATTTCTTTCCAGGCCTTTTACAAAAATATCATTCCCATTGCTAGTTTCTTGCTGTTCCATTGTGTTTTTTCCTACATATTGTAATTTATTGATTCTCCTTCCCAGTTTATGTTTTCTTCATGTTTCAATTGGAAGTATGAAATTTCCTTAGCAAATAGTATTTGATGCTGCAAGATTATTTAAATTTATTATAAATAATCATTTGGTGAAACAGATGTCTATTCCATTTTCACTGATAGGACCAACAGGGGAATATTTGAGTATTTTGCTTTCAATGAATCATTATGAACATTTACAAACGTACTAGAATATTTACAAACATACTAAAAAGTGTGATAAAAGTATACAAAAAAACCACTTAAATTCTAAAAAAAAAAAAATAGAGAGAGAGAGAGCTTGTAGGTATTCCCTCCTCTTGAATATTTTGGAATAGTCTGATGTGGATAGGTTTTAGTTCTTCTTTGAATGTTTGGTCAAAGTTCCCTGTGAAGCCATCTGGCCCAGGGCTTTTCTTTGCTGGAAGTGTTTTGATTACTGCTTCAATTTTCTCCATAGTTATTGGCCTATTCAAAATTTTTTATTGTTCCTGATTAAGTTTTGGGAGGTCATATTTTTTTAGGAATATGTCAATTTCTTCTAGGTTGAGCAGTTTGTCAGAATAGAGTTGTTCATAGTATTTTTTAAAAATCCTTTGTATTTCTGTAGGTTCTGGTGTTATTCACGTCTTTCATTTGTGATTTTGTTTATTTGAGTCCTCTCCCTATGCTTCTTGGTGAGCCTGGCTAGCTGGTTTGGCTCAGTGGATGGAGCATCACACTGTGGACTGAAGTTTTCTTTCATTTCCATTTGTCTGAAAATATTTTACCATACCTTCACTTTTAGTTGTGTGAGTCCCTTGTTCTCAGATAGGGTTCATGTATACAGCATGTATATGGATCATGTTTTCTTATCCATTCAGCCACTCCATATCTTTTGATTGGAGCATTTAGTCCATTTATGTTTAAAGTTATTATTTACATGTACTAGTTTGTAGCTATTTCTATTTGTATGCCTGTGTTCCTTCTTTCCTTTCTACTTCTTCTTTTTAAAACAGTCCCTTTAGCATTTCTTGCATTGCTGACTTGGTAGTGACAAACTCCCTTTGCATTATTTTTGTCTGCAAAGCTCCTAATTTCCCCTTCAATATTGAATGATAGCCTTGCTGGATAGAGTATTCTTGGATTCAGTCCCTTACTTTGCATTACTTTGTATACTTCATTCCATTCCCTTCTGACCTGATGTGTTTCTGTTGAGAAATCATTTGATAATCTAAGGGGAGACACTTTGTAGGTAATTCTCTGTCTCTCTCTTGTAGCCTTTAAGATTCTCTCTTTTTCATTAACGTTTGCCATTGTAATAATGACTTGTCTTGGTGTGGGTCTTTTTGCATTTGTCTTGTTTGGGACTCTCTATGCTTGTGTGACTTTTTCCTTCCCAAATCAGGGAAGTTTTCTATCATTATTTTTTCAATTAGGTTTTCTGATCCTTGCTCCTCTTCTTGTTCTTCGGGCACTCCTATTATATGTATGTTACTTCATTTGGTGTTGTCCCAAAGCTCTCCTAGGCTCTCCTCCGGCTTTCTATTTTTTTTCTCCAGTTACTGTTCAGATAGGGTGTGTTTAACTACCCTATCTTCTAACTCACTAATTTGTCCTCTGCTTTCTCTGATCTACTGTTGAAACCTTCCATCATGTTTTTTATTGTAGCTATAGCTTTTCTTATTTCCTCTTCATTCTTACAAAAGTATTTGATTTTTCTTCCATCTGGTTTATGAACTGTATGACCCTTACTCAGAATTAATTTCCTGACATATTGCATGCTTCCATTTCACTTAGTTTCTTTTATGGTGATATCTCCTTTTCTTTCCTTGGTGGGTTCTCTCTTTGTCTCTCATTTTTTATGTCCCTCTCTGGCCCTGTGCACCCTACTTGGGTTTGAGAGGTTGAATACCCTATCAGGGCAATAGTCTAGAAATCATTATTCCAAAGCCTGGGTCTGCCTTGAGTCTCACACCTTTATTGTCTCTGCTCTGAGTTGTATCCCCTTGTCCCAATGATCTTGTGCCTCAGTTTTCTGCTTTAGATGCTCAGTATGATGGGACCATGCTCATAGTTCCTCTAATGTGTGATGACCTTTGAGGACCCAGAGCCCTCTGGCATGAAATTCACTGTGTAGCACCAGCACCTGCATCAGGGTGGCACCCTAGGTACCTCTGGCAGTGCACTTGCAGCAAAGTCCTGTGGCCCTGGATGGGCACACCAGGTTGCCTCAGCAGTGCTTTCCTATGGCTTGGAGTGAGATTTGTGCTGGGCTGTTCCAGGTAGCCCCTGCAGGACTGTCCCAGGGGCTGGGGAGAAGAGGGTTGGGGCTACACTGGGTCACACTGTCCTCTTTTCTTGTAGCTCGAGTGAGATATGTGCTGGGTTGCTCCAGTTCGCCACTTATCAGTATGAAGTGGAGCCTGGTTGCCATTGGTCACTCAGTCCCTGCTCCCCTTTCACCCAGCATTAGGGGAGCATTGGCTTGATCCAGATGGACCTGGAAGGGCTGTCCTGGGGGGCTCAGAAGGAGAGGGTTCCACAGTCAGATCTCCTCTGTGGCATGCTCTGGGTTGCTCCTAGTCACCCCGACAACAGGTCCCAGTGCTGGGCATAGTGTGGGTTCTGGATGGTTTTGGATCAGTCTAGCAGCACAGTTATGGGGTCTGTGGAGTGGGTGAGGCACATGGTTCTCCCAGGCTTGCACTACTGTGTTGTCTTGGAACCAGATCCTAGGATGCTGGGTCCCAGCAGGCTGGTGAGAAGGCCTAGCTCAGTAGCTCACTTTGGCAGCATGCTCCCTGCAGATGTCTGAGAGCCTGCCAGGAGGTATTGTGCCACTCACTGCAGGAACATGGTGGTGGTTCCACATGTGTTATGACTGGAAAGTGATATTATCTAGGAGTCCTCTGTGTTTTTTATGAAAATTTGTCTCTTCAACTGTGATTAATTTGTTAATTCAGGGTGGATGTTCTTCAATTTAGTTGCTTTTCTGGCCCAAGAAGAGATGCACGACACTGCTGCCTCTTCAGCCACCATTTTTTCTCTACTTCAGTTTATCAGTTCCTAAAATACTGGTTATCACATGAGGATATAACCTTCTCTCCTGTCCTCCTCATTGGATATTTTACCTATGGACTCATTCAGTGTGTATGGTTTCCTCAGTGCCCAGCTTCTGCATCACAGAGAGCTTCTACAGAGTTTGGCTACACAGGCCACTACCCAAGTACCACCTAGATGAATTTTAAAAGCCTTTGACAAAATTAATTGCTGTTAGTGATAAAAACCCTCAAGAAAATAGTGATCAGGAGATATTTACTTAATGATTACACACAACACACACACACACACACACACACACACACACACACACACACACACCATATACTCCTGTTTTCCAGTATCTCACTCACTGAACTGGGAAATACTAAAGGCATATCATGGAAAAAAGTAAGCATGCCCTTCCACTACAATTCAATGTTATAAAGGAGATTTCAGCCAATGCAATTTGGCAAGATAAATCAATTAGGGGCATAAGAATAAATAAAGAAGTGATGAAGGAACTGTGGTACATCCATAAGGTGGAATACTATTCGTCAGTAAAAGAGAACATCTATTCACAAGCAACTTGATTGATTCTCAAAATCATTATGCTAAGTGAAGGAAGCCAGTCTCAAAAGGGACTTTATTTTACTTTCTTTAGATTCTCAATGTCTCATGTGAAATCTTCCACTAAGTTCAAATAATCACTGACTGTTACTGAATGTATGAATAGTATAAACTCCCAACACTTTTCAGAGAAGGGAACATGCCTCATTCTTCTATCATACTAACCACAATGCATGGTATTTATCAAGACCTTCTGTCTGCCTTCTGCCCATAGACACAAATGGGCAACACTGCTCTCAGGGTTTTCAGATGGGCTACTCATCTTCTCACAGCTTATCAAGAGCAGAACATTTTACTTAGCCTCATCTACAGCATAAACCTGAATTCAAGGGTAAGAATAAGTGAATGCATTTACACAGAAAATACCACAGAGAACTTAAAGACTTTTTTCATAATAAGCCTGTATTTAATTTTTTCATGCTAGGTATGTGCGGCTCTTTCTTTGGTTCAATATGTGCTTCTAGATGCTCCTGAGACAAGAGGATGTTAACTCCCAATCTCAGAATTTTGTGTAAAACTCCAATGGGACTGCACCCCATATTCTGCAAAGTGAAACCAAATGTGTCTCACTGTGAATGACTATTTCTGAAAGATCCAGTCACATATCCTTGAAACTTTGCTAACTTTTGTTAAAGGTACAATCGAAATTCATTTGTGTTTGGGGGAAGTAATGGGTAGGTATATTGAAGACAAAATGAAGTGGGACATGGAAAAGCCACTTTCAAGATGGCAGAGGAAGGACAGTGGCATGTGACCACCAGGACATACTGGTAGAACATGGAAATGTGCTTTGGGAAAGCCTATGAATTATTAGGGTAGGAGTACCTATTAGAAAAGGGATAAACTTCAATTACTATTATTCATATATTTAAAAAATCCCCCTTCCCCAGAAAACTCACAAAGATATCAGAATTCATAATGAATGAATTCAAGGATAATGTGGTCTCTGATGTGCAGAGAGATTAAGAATGTGGTTCAAATGGAGAATGCTGGAGATACATATTAGGGTGTAGAACAAACAAAGCTCCAAAGGATCTTGAATTTTTATCAAAAAGTGAAATTCATCCCTGTACTCTTAGAAGTATTGGTGATATTTTATAAAGTAAAAGAAATTTCAGTTTTGCACAAATAAGAGAGAATAGAAATGTTTTATTATGGTAACAATGAGCAAACAATTCAAATGAGTGGAGGCAGCAGTGTGGGGATGATGCACCTAGCAGTAAGTAATCAAGGTGTGGTGTGATAGAGGTGTGGTGGCAACAGTTAGTTTCACAAGAAAAGAAGAAGAGAACTCATTATTCAGCAAAGTGGCTACATTGAGTTTGCTCAACAACTACATTGTTCTTAGCTGTTGAATCTCTTGTCTTTTGCTCTTTCTGGCATTTCACTTAGTTGAGTTCTGAAAAACATTTTCCAGACAAATCTTTGTTCTCTAGTGGGCAGATAATAAGGAACAATTTCAGTCCTTCCATAAAAATTAAATTCAACAAATTTATGTATATATAGAAAGAATTTTATAAACATCTCTAGCTATAGATTATCTAAGGCAAAGAATTGATTTCTCTAACCACATCTGTAAAATGAGCATTGTGATCCTAAAGATAAAAACTCTTAGAAGTATTGGTGATATTTTATAAAGTAAAAGAAATTTCAGTTTTGCACAAATAAGAGAGAATAGAAATGTTTTATTATGGTAACAATGAGCAAACAATTCAAATGAGTGGAGGCAGCAGTGTGGGGATGATGCACCTAGCAGTAAGTAATCAAGGTGTGGTGTGATAGAGGTGTGGTGGCAACAGTTAGTTTCACAAGAAAAGAAGAAGAGAACTCATTATTCAGCAAAGTGGCTACATTGAGTTTGCTCAACAACTTTCTACATAAACATCTGAATATACTGAACATTGTTCTCTTAGCTGTTGAATCTCTTGTCTTTTGCTCTTTCTGGCATTTCACTTAGTTGAGTTCTGAAAAACATTTTCCAGACAAATCTTTGTTCTCTAGTGGGCAGATAATAAGGAACAATTTCAGTCCTTCCATAAAAATTAAATTCAACAAATTTATGTATATATAGAAAGAATTTTATAAACATCTCTAGCTATAGATTATCTAAGGCAAAGAATTGATTTCTCTAACCACATCTGTAAAATGAGCATTGTGATCCTAAAGATAAAAATAAGGAGTAGGAGCCACGGGTGGAGATTATGTGCCAATGTAGAGGAGGAAACTTTACTAATGATAGAGAAAGCTTGGGGTCATGGTCTTTTGATCTCCTGCATTCATTTTCTCTCTGTCTCTGAGAGTTCAGAAGATAGGGAGCATCATATTTTCTGCTTTGGAGTTTTACACATTGAGAATGTTTTCCTTCCTTCTTACCTCAACCAAGTCTCCCAATTTCTATGACTGAAGTTTACTACATGCCCCAGTCTGAGAGCCTGAGAGACAGAAACAGAGTTCTGACTTTAGGGAATTAGTTATATGCGGCAGACACACCTGAAAACACACAGGAAATTTAGACAGATTTTCATTAGCCTAATCTTCCTTGAACAGAGATGAGATTTCTCTCCAGATTACTCTTAATCCTTTCAAGATTAAATCAAGCATCCCTTCCTGACTCTCAACTTCACCTCTAGCATTTTTCTGCATGAAGGAATAGTATTTCTCCCTTTCTTCAAATTCCCTCTCCATTTCTGCCTTTTTCATTTCCTGCTCTAATGTATCCTCTAGCTTTCTGATTTTCTTTTCATACTCCTCTTTTAACTGCCTTTTCTCTCTCCTCAACCGAGCTCTGTAGTTTTCCTGTATAGCTTGAATCTGTTTCTGAATCTCCACCTCTGCTCTTTGGTAAATCTTATTAGTGTAGAATCCTCCCTTGTTCTGCTTCACTATGCGCTGGACCAGGTCCAGCAGTTGTGTCCTTTGATCCTCCTGCTCAGCCCCTGTCGCCTTATTGTTGAATTCACAGTGGCGATCCTTGAACTGCTTCATCAGATCTTGAATGCCTTCTGGTGCTTCCTTTAAGTAATCACGGAGCTCCATGCCATCCAAGTCATCTTTCCTGGTAAATAAGAGAATCATGTATCTCCTCGCTTTGGGTCCAAACATTGATAGCATCTTCTCCACAGCCTTCTGTTCTTCCTTTGTGTACCGGCTCAGCGGGACCACTAGGAGCACAGCGTGAGGCCCGGGGGAGGTCTGGAGGATACAATTAGCAATCTCCCTTTGTGTGTCAGCATCTGGTACTTCCGTGTCGAAAATGCCAGGTGTGTCCACGACGACTATTTCTCTCCCATTCCACACGCTTCTCTCTTTCTGACAGGCCTTGGTAATGGATTTTGCTGCAATGCTGGAAATAAATGCTTTCTTTCCAAGGATGCTGTTTCCTGTGGCACTTTTTCCTGCTCCAGTCTTACCCACTAAGACAAGTCTCAGTTGTGAATCTTGATTTTCAAGCCCTGGGACATCAGGAAACAAAACCATAGCATTAGGATTCACTTCCAACCTTTCCTACTGCAATGCCTCTGCCCAACAGTGTTCTTTTCTATTGCCCACTAGTGTCCTGTCTGTGAGCAAACTCTGCACTCACAGTAGGTCTATAGAACCCTTGTGCCTGACCTCTCTCCATAAGTACTTGGAAAAAGCCAGGCACTTCCCTTAAGCTACTCACTCTGACCTTTGGAAGCTAAGTGCTCAGGGATGAAGGGGCAAAGTGGTTCAAGTGAGAACTCTGAGCTGCTGCTGGTAGCTGTTCCTCATAAGCTAATGTAGGAAGAAACACAAAATCTGACTTTAGGACATCACAGTGGAAACTACCCTCTCCCTATTAATATTCAAAATGGAGCTTTTCTTCTTCCCATTAAGAAGCTAAGTAGCCCAACTGGCATGGCTCACTGGTTGAACATCGACCAATAAATCAGGAGGTCATAGTTGGATTCCCATTTAGGGCACTTGCCCAGGTTGCTATCTTGATCCCCAGTGGGGGATGGGCAGGAGGCAGCCAATCAATGATTCTCTCTCATCATTGGTGTTTCTACCTCCCTTTCCCTTCCTCTCTGAAATCAATAAAAATATATATACTCAAAAAAGAGGAAGAAGACAAGTAGGTGGATTATTCAAGCCGTCCCATCCCTGTAGGAGAGAAAAGGGCACAGGGACGTAAGGCAAAGTGTTCTTTTAGATTTCACATATGCAGCCATCTCATTAGGGTTTCTGAATGACAGAAGAACAAAATGTTTATTTTTAAAGTTACCACCTTACCATAGAAATCTAATGAGGTTTTTCTATTTTAAAGTAATATGTTGAAGAGGTATAGTATTGACAGTTCTCTGGAGTGACTCTAATGTCTCTTGATACATAAATAATAATAATAATTCATACAGAGTAACATCATTAGAGTTATACTTTCTTAGTTTCACTTCTGTAGGTATGTCTACTTAATAGGACCCTGGAAAGTTGATAACAGAACAGCATAGCCTACGATGTGAATGATGTTTTAAAGATCACTGTGTCTTAGGTTAAACACCAAATCACCTATATAGCTCTTTCCTTATTTCTATTCAGTAATTCTCTGCTTATCTTTTTAATGTGTCTATAAAATTGAAGTCTTCAGGATTTCTTGAGCATAGGCCCGAACCATGGAAGACAACCAACAACCACATTTGAGAGTCTGTTTCTCCCAGAAGGAAGACCCTTTCAGCACAGTCCTTGAATAAGACTGATGCCTCAATATAGGAGCACCTAAATACATAAAAACTCTTGATGGACTTTAAGGGAGAGAATTACAGCAATACAGCCATTGTAGGAGACTTTAACACCCCCAGACATCACTGGATAGGTATTACAGACAAAAATTTAACAAGGAAACAAAGGCTATAAATGACACCCTAGATCAGAGGGATATAACAGATACTATGGCACATTTTCCCCAAAGCAACAAAATATTTATTCTTCTCAAATGCACATGGAACATTATCAAAGGTAGACAACATGTTAGGGCACAAAACAAGTCTACATAAATTCAAGAAGAGTTCTGTAATACCAAGCATCTTCTCAGATCAAATGACATGAAGTTAGAAACCAACTACAATTAAAAAAAAACTCTAAAATACATGGAGGCTAAATAGCATGTTATTAATCAATGAATGGGTTACCAATGCGATAAAGCAAATAATTAAATACTTTCTGTAAACAAATGAAAGTGAATACACAACCACCCAAAACAAATGGAACATGGTAAAAGCAATCCTGAGAGGGAAGTTTATAGCACTACAGGCCTACCTCAAGAAACAAGAAAAAGCACTAATAAACTATCTACACCTTAAACTAATTTAATTAGAAAGAGAACAAGAAGAAAAGCCCAGAGGAATTAGAAGGAAGGAAATAATAAAGATCAGAGAGGAAATAAATGACATAGAGACCAAAAAAAAAAAAAGTACAAAAGTTAAATAAATCCAAGAACTGGTTCTTTCAAAAGATAAACAACATTGATTAACCCCTAGCCAGAGTCATCAGGAAACATAGAAAGAGGACCCAGATAAATAAAATAAGAAATGAAAGAGGCGATATACCAAGGACACCACAGAAATACAAAGGATTGTAAGCAAATACGATGAACAATTATATCACAACAAACTGGACAACCTGAGTGAAATGGACAAACTCCTAAAAACATACAATCTTCCAAAACAAGGGAGAATCAGAAAACCTGAGTAGGCCAATTATAACTGATGAAATTTAAGAAGTAATTCAAAAATTTCCAGAAAATAAAAGTTCTGGACTGGGTGGATTTATAGAAGAATTTTACCAAACATTCAAAGAATTAACACCTATCCTCCTCAAACTATTCCACATATTCAAGAGAAAGCTCTTTTATGAAGTCAGTATTATCCTAATTCCAAAACCAGATAAATACAATACAAATAAAGAATATTACAGGCCAATATCCCCGATGTACACAGAGGCAAAAATCCTCAACAAAATATTAGCAAATCAGGTCCAACAATATATTAAAAAGATCATACACCATGCTCAAGTGGGATTTATTCTGGGGATGCAAAACTGGTACAATATTTTCAAATAAATACATGTGATACATCACATAAAAAATTGAAAGATGAAACTAAAATGATCATATCAATAGATGCAGAAAAAGCGTTTGACAAAATCCAGGACCCTTTTTTGATAAAAACCTCAGCAAAGTGGGAATGGAAGGATCATATCTCAACATAATAAAGGCCATATATTATAAAGCTACAGCCAATATAATATTCAATGGGCAAAAACTAAAATTGTTTCTTTTAAGAACAGGAACAGGAAAAGGGTGTCTGCTTCCACCACTCTTATTCAACATAGTTCCAGCACTCATAGCCACAGTAATCAGGAATTAAGTGATAAAAGCTATCCAAATTGGGAAGGAGGAAGTAAAACTGTCATTGTTCACAGATGACATGATACTGTATATAAGAAACCCTAAAGACTTCACCAGGAAACAATTAGACTTAATAAATGAATTTGGCAAGGTAGCAGGATACTAAATCAACATCCACAAATTTATAGCATTATTATACACCAATAATAAACTCTCAGGAAGAGAAACTAAACAAACAATACCATTTACCATTGCAACAACAACAAAAAGGATACCTAGGAATAAACTTAACCAAGGATGTCAAAGACATGTACTTGGAAAACTATAGGACATTGAAAAAAGAAATATAGGAAGATACAAACAAATTGAAGCATATATCACGTTCATGGATTTGATGACTTAACATCATTAAAATGTCTAAACTACCTAAAGCAATCTACAGAGTCAACACAATCTCTATTAAAATGCCAATGGCATACATCACAGAGCTAGAATAAATACTCCGAAAATTTATATGGAACCTTAAAAAAATAGCTGCAGCAAACTTGAGAAAAAAGAACAGAGTAGGAGTGATCACAATACCAGATATCAAACTGTACTACAAAGCCATAAAACCAGAACAGCCTGGTACTGGTACAAGAGCAAGCATATAAACTAATGGATCAGAACAGAGACCCCAGAAATTGACCCACATCATTATGATCCATTAATATTTGACAAAGGAGAAAAGAACATACAATGGAGTAAGGACAGTCTTTTCAACAAATGTTGCTGGGAAAAATCTGACAGACACATGCACAAACATGAAACCAGTCCACCAACTTACACAATAGACAAGAATAAACTCAAGGTGGATAAAAGACTTAAATGTAAAGCATAAAACCATAAAAATCTTAGAGGAGAACGTAGGCAGTAAAATCTCAGACATCTCTCATACCAATATGTTTACAGATACATCTCCTAGGGCAAAAGAAATTAAGGAGAAAATAAAAAAAAATGGGACTACATCAAAATAAAAAGCTTCTGAACAGCAAAAGAAACCACCATCAAAATGAAAAGGGAACTGTATGGGAGAACATACTTGCCAATGATACTTCTGATAAGAGGTTAATATCCAAAATTTATAAAATACTCATACAAGTCAACAAAAGGAAGACAAACAATCCAATTTAGAAATGGGCAGAAGACCTGAATAGACTTTTCTCTAAAGTGTATATACAGATGGCCAAGAGTCATATGAAAAAAATGCTCAAAGTCACTAATTATAAGAGAAATGAAAATTAAAACCAGAATGAGATGTCAACTCACACCTATCAGAATGGCTATCATAAAAAAATCAACAAAAAAACAACAAGTGTTGGAGAGGATACGGAGAAAAGGGAATACTAATTCACTACTAGAGGGAATTCAGATAGGTACAGCCTCTATAGAAAACAATATGGAGTTTCCTTAAAAAATTTTAAATGGAACTTACATTTGACTCAGTGACACCACTTCTGTGAATATTTCCTAAAAACCCCAAGCACCAATCAGAAAAAAATATATGCACCCCTATGTTCATAACAGCATTATTTGCAATTTCCAAAACTTGGAAACAGTCCAAGTTCCCCTCAGCAGATGAATGGATAAAAAAGCTGTGTGACATTTATACTTCAGAATACTATGCAGCTATAAAAAAAGAGGCATCTCTTACCCTTAGGACGGCATGGATGGACCTGGAAAATAATATGCTAAGTGAAATCAGCCAAACTGAGAAAGACAAATATCATATGATCTCACTTATTTATGGAATCTGACGAACAAAATGAATAGACCAACAAAATAAGACCTGAAGCATGGAGGCATGGAACAGAAGGACATACCTCAGTGTGGAGATTGGGAAGAGGATATGAGATAAACCAAAGAACTTATATAATTATGTGCATATAGCCCTTGGACACAGTGAATAGGGCAGTGAAGTCCTGGAGTGGGGTGGTTAGAAGAAGGGGGGTAAATGGGAGATATCTGTAATACTATCAAAAATTAAAATATATATTAATAGAAAAAAGCAAAAGACTTATTCCTCTGAGAGGAATCCTGAGTTAAAACCACCCTCTCTGCTTTTAGTCCATGTATACATCATCACACTGACTATAGCAGATATGATTGTAAACTCCATTTTATTTTTCAGAGATATCATCACATTCATCCAGTTCCTCAAACCAAAATTCTAGGAATCTCCCTTGATTCCTCTCTTGTCGTACTTTGCAGAAATAATCCATCCAGAAGTTCTCTTGGTCTTATCTACAAATCTGACCACTTTTCTCCATTTTGAAGACCATCAAAAGTCCAAGTTACCACTGCCACCCATGACTCAGCAGTTCCCTAACTTGCCACTTTCAACAATTCTGTCAATTGGAATGATTTTTTTAAAAATAACAGTCAAACAGAAGAGATTTTGCAGAATTTCCAACTCTGGCTTCCACAAAATCAGTATTTATTTCCTATCTCCCACACACTTTATGGCAAAGCTGTTGCTAACCGAAGGATTGGCAAAAGCATCCCTGAAGCAGAGTTTCCCACATTTGATAACCAGAATCCCGAGATGAGAGAAGTAAATTTCCAGAAGCTGAGAGCACTGGCTACAGGATGGCTAAGATTCAGGGAAACTGTAGATATAAGTTCAGATTATTGTTTAGTTAGCATCTCAATGGAAAACTCCAGCCTGTGGTTATCCTGAGGGCATCAGTTGGTCATCAAGATGGGGAGTAAGAAAATCATGGGAAGTGAAACAAAAAGCCTTCAAAGCCCAGCTGCAATGCTGACAGCACATAGCAATCTGTGTGACAAATGGCAGATAAAGACATGAATTATTCCCATCTTTCTACAGGTGCCTCTTTGGGATGTTGATCTGCAGCTCCTCCCACATCCTGCTGAGTCTGTTTCTCCACCCCTTGCATCTGGGTGGGCCCTGTGACTTGCTGTGGACAATAGGGCAGTGAAAGCATGATGCAAGTAAACTCCAAAAGTGCTGATGCCCTGTGCCTTGCTGTCTCTTTCTAGTCTCCAGGACCCTGCAACAGCTTCATAAAGATGCCAGGACCAGCCTTACTGATGGTGAGAGACACAAGGCCCAGTTATCTCTATCACCCTAGCCTGCCCAAGAGCCTGTTAACTACCAGACATGTTGATGGGACTATCCAACTCAAAACTACCCAGTTGCTGGATCTTGAGAGTATCATACTAAACACAAATGTCTGATGAAAAAGGACAAGGACCATATGATTTCACTCATACTTGGGACATAAAATAGAAATCAATCAGCCATCAAAAAAAACAAATAAACTCATAGCCTTGGACAGCATTGCTAAATGGTTAGAGCATCTGCCAAAACACCAAAGGATCACGGGTTCAATTCTGTGTCAATGGCACATAACCGGATAGGAGGCTCGACCCCCTGCCCTCGACAGGGTGCCTGTGAGAGGCAATCAATCAATGTGTCTCTCTCACATCAATGCTCCTCTCTCCCCGCCCCTCCTCCCTCTCTCTCTCTCTCTCTCTCTTCCTCTCTCTCTCTCTCTCAATCTCTCTCTCTCTCTTCCTCTCTCTTTCTCCTCTCCCCCTCTCTTCCTCTCCCTTTCCCTCTTCTACTCTCTCTAAAAAATCCTTGGGTGAGAACTAACCAAAAACTAACTAACTAACTAACTAAAAAACAGACACAGACAACAGTATGGTGGTTACCAGTGGAAAGGGGGCATGGGAAAAGGTTGAAGAGAGCAGAGAGTCAAATATATGTGATGGAATGAGACAAGGTTTTGGGTGGTGAGCATACCATGCAATACACAGATGATGTATTATACATTTGTACATCTGAAACTCATTTAATATTACTAACCAAAGTCACCCCAATAATTTTAATCTGTGATGATGGTAGGACCATCTGCATCTTGTATTTCCACTATTACCTGGGGACAAGACAAGCACAGTACTGATAAAGAGTGGTTCTCAATAAATATTTATTAAATAAAGAAATTGATCAAAATCACTCTGATTCTTGCTTTCCATTGGTGTTTCCTACATGAGCCCTAATGAAGCAGGGATCTAATCTGCAACCCAGACATGTGCCCTTGACCGGGAATCAAACCCACAAACCCTTTGGTGCATGGGTTGATGCTCTAACCACTTAGCTACATGGGTCAGAGTCAAACTATTATATTTTAAATATTTTTTTCTCCTTGCTATCTAGAAACGTTGGCAATGGGGAAAGCCACCTGAATAACTCTTATTGGAACAGACTTTGACTGGGACAGGCTGAATATGCTAATTGTTAAAAACTGGCTCATCTGATAGGAAGCCATCAAATACAAACTTGAATCACTATTACACAGACAAGCACTCCTTTTGAAAGAAGAGATATGACTTTTTACCTTAAGGATAGGGAGTAGAAAACTGCTTCTTATAAACTAAGAAGAGAAATGTTTACAAATCAGTTTTGGCCACAAAGTTGATGTTGGTGATGGGTGTTCAGAGGAATAAAATGCTGAACTGTACTTATTCCATTTCCCAGTGCTCTTCACCCAACAGCTTCCCTCAAAGCTACTTCTGTCTGCTCACCCAACTCTATCCCTGAAAGCTTCTAGTTTATTTATAAATTATATGAATGGTGAAAAAGTCATTTATTTATACAAATATCCTCTGAGCAGTAATCCCTGAAAGAACTATTATTTAGTAGGGCTCAGTCTTTAAAATGGATTACAGCCTAAAATCAGCAGAAACAGAAAATAGAGAGAAGGATAAATCTATGCTGAACCCTATTAGTATGGCTCAGTGTCAACATATGAACCAGGAAGTCTCAGTTCAATTCCTGGTCAGGGCACATACCTGGGTTATGGGCTAGATCCCCAGTACGGGCATGCAGGAGACAGCCAATCAATAATTCTCTCTCATCAGTGATGTTTCTATCTCTCTCTCCCTCTCCCTTCATCTCTGAAATAAAATATATGAATATATTTTAATGTCCATGCTAAGAGAAAATTTGCCAGGAGATTTAAGAAATAGTTTCAGGAGAGAGATCCCCTCAACACCAAACCCCACATTTTCCTGCCTCTTCCCACAACATACACATAAATACCCATCTTCCTTTACCTGGAAAATCTGGGTCCTGCTCCTTTCTGTAAATGTGAAATCAATGCTAAGCTGAGGATATTGAGGAAGAGCAGGAAAGAGGAAGTTAGGGGAAAAGCTGCATAAACTTGTTCATCTAAGAGATGGGCCCACCTTACTATCTAAAACAAATTTCTGCCTTTTATTGACCTTCGTCCAGATGTGGTACTGATAGGTTCCATCATTGCTGCACAGCTTGGTTCTTTCAACACATGCTCAGGCCAAGTAGAGCCAGTTAAAAACTAGTTTGTTTTGTAGTTCCAAACAGGTAGCTCAGGATCAGTCATAGTCAGGTCCTGACATTGGCCTAACCAGAGTGCCTCCCAATAGGTCCCAGAGATAACACACCTGGTTGTGAGCTTTAGAACATATCAGAGCATGACCCAATGACCCCACAAGCAATACACCCAGAGGGAGATCTTGGTAGGCACCAGACCCTGATGGAGAAATTCTGCTTTATTGGCTTAGACCCCTCATAGCAGCTTATACACTGTGTTTGATGTTTATCCTCATAGTCAGCCAGCATGAGGGTCAATTCCACCCATGGATGGGCCAACAGCAATCAAGACTCAACTACAATAGGACGGCTCACATATTCCTCACATGGAACATTCCTGGGACACCTAGCTCAAGTGATCAGGGACACTGTGCCACTGAACCACACATGACACCTAATATGTAAGGTCAGCATAGCAAGACTGGGTGACATAGCAGAACTACCTAATACACAGACACAAATATAGAGAGGCAGCCAAACTGGGGAGAAGGAATCAACAAGAGGTTTGGTGAAGCAAATAATCAAATTAGTGATTTAGAAGAAAAGGTAGCGAAAAACATCCAATCAAAGCAGCAAAAAGAGGAAATAATTTTTAAAAATAAGAATAATTTTAGGGGGAGAAACCAAGATGGTGGCATAGGTAAACACCGGAAATTGCTGCCTCCCACAACAACTTAA
>NW_006289092.1:139959-140660 GCF_000327345.1 Myotis davidii
AATATCCTGGGAGAAACCAAGAGGGCGGCATAGGTAAACGGAGGCTCACGGGGACAGGGCCGGCAACTGAGGACGCGGTTATTTTTCAATCAGGAAGGAGACACATGCACCCGAATGCTCTGAACTCCAGTTCCAGGTGAGTCTCTGGGGACCCAGACTCATCCGGGGAGAAACTGAACTTTCTGGCAGTGGGCAGAACTCAAGGCTGCTTTCTCTCAGAGGTGCTTGCAGCAATTACTGGGACACTGAGACACGGTACCCCTTAGGGCAGGGCTGAGGATCAGCCATAGTTGCTTGCTCCGCCCTGTTGATTCCGAGACCCGGCCCAACCCAGGCTGCTGCAGAGGCTCTTGCATATGAATGCCCTGGCCCTTTGCAATTTGAAAATTACCTAACAAACGGAAGATGGGCCAGACATACCCAGAACTTCCAAGAGACGGCCCAAGTCCCCACAGCAGCTTGCATTGCTTCACAGCTGGGCCTCATCTGGGCACCTCCAACCCCCAAGAAAAGAAGAGGAATCTGCAGATATCTCCGGAGCTCCTGCTGGGTGTCCTCAGGAAGAGGCTAAATTACCACCTCCTTAGAGATCGAAGAGCTAGTGTACACATTAGTCAGAGTGGGACCATCCAGATTACAACTCCTCAGATCCATAAGGGACACACTCAGGGGGCAGACTCAGTGAGCACCAAAGCCCCACT
>NW_006289092.1:142349-149603 GCF_000327345.1 Myotis davidii
TTATTCTGGTGAAGGAGGCAGGTTGCGGCAGGGGAAAGCAGTTGTGGGCAATCAGGTGGGCAGGGGAGGGCAGTTGAGGGCCATCAGGCTGGCAGGGGAGGGCAGTGGGGAGCAATCAGGCTGGCAGGCAGGAGCAGTTAGGGGCAATCAGGCAGGCAGGCAGGCAGGCAGGCAGGCAGGATCCAGTGGTTAGGAGCTAGCTGTCCCAGATTGTGAGAGGAATGTCCGACTGCTGGTTTAGGCCCGATCCCTGTGGGTCCCAAGGGGTCCCAGTTTGGAGAGGGTGCAGGCCGGGCTGAGGGACAACTTTCCCCCACCCCTGTGCATGAATTTCATTGCCTAGGCCTCTAAGATATGTATATATATATATATATATATACATTAAGGAACATAGGTGTAAATTTTTTAAATGGCAATAAAAACATTCTTATCAATAATCAATTTAAATGTAAATGGATGAAATTCTCTAATCAAAGGACATAGGATAGCTGAATAGTGACAAAACAAGACTGATATATATGCTGTTTATGAGACACTCCCACAAAATGAAAGACACACAGAGACTGAAAGTAAAGGGATGGAAAATATATTTCATGAAATTAAAATGAAAAAATAAAAAAGCTAAAATAGCACACTTATATCAGGCAAAATACACTTTTTGACTGTGCAACGCCTTGGATGTCCAGTGACTCCCAGTCTCTTTCAGATCTCGCTTTTGCTCTTCAATGTGCACTTGAACTTTGGCCAGGTATCTCCTGTGCTCTTCTCCTAGGGTGCCTTCCCCACCTCCCTGGGGCACCTGTGCATCACGGAAGAGGTCGTTTGTGTAGAAGTTACCCTGGTAATTCCTCTCCAAGTTCTCAACCACAGCCATCAGCTTCTCCAGCTGCTCCCTCTGCTCCTCCCCAGTAGCCTGGTTGTTGAGAGCACAGTACCTCTTCCCACACTCCTGGACCAGGATCTGCAGGCTGAGGTTGTCTGTTTTGCACATCTCTTAAGTCCTCCTTGTGGGTGAAGATGACCACCACGTGTCTCAGGCTCCTGCCCCAAAAACTTCCTTCACCCTCCTCACTGCCATTGTGTCCCGGGTAGTGAAGCGCCCCAGCTGTGTCACCAGCAGAAGTGCATGGAGCCCTGGTGTTGAGAGCAGGTAGCAGTCTCCGATGTCCTTGTACATCTCTTGGTCCTGAGCCTTAGCATCAAAGATGGAGGGTGTAAAAAAAAAAAAAAAGATGGGAGGTGTGTCAACAACCATGATGTTCCTTCCATTTCTCATGCCTGTGACGAACTGACACATTCTGGCCACAGCCTGGGCCCCCAGCCTGGACTCAAACACAGGGTGACAGAGGCACTTTTTCTCAGTGGCACTTTTCCTGCAACCAGATTGGCCCACCAGGATGAGCCTCAGTGAAGAAGATGATGCAAACTGGTTATCTTCTACACTGCCTGAAAGAGAAAAACTATGTGTCTTATTAAGCTAGTGTTGCTTCAGATTTTTCAGTCATAGATTCTCATTGTATCTCATTGAAGCTGTGGACCTCCCTCCCAGGAAAATGTCATATCTAAATACATACAAAAGTTTCCAACAACTTTAGGAGGTTCTTGGGTCATAGTAAGTCTATATAGGAAACCCGCTTTGGACCCATATCCAACAGTAAGAACTGGTACACTGAGGAGGTTGCTTCAAGTCCTTCAACAAGACCAGGGAAGATAGTTAAGAAAAGTGGTTCCTGTGTTTCGCCAGGGATGGTGCCTGGCCCAGTTGCTTGTTAAATAAATGTGAGATTAGGAGAATCCAAAGGATAAGAACTCACACATGGGAAAATATTACCACTTCTTTTCACTCACAAATAACCAGGAACACTTGTGTAGAAGCGCTAAACATATTCACCTAAACCTTGGGAGAAAAGGAAGTGTCAGCTGTGACCTTCCACCAAGGACCAGCTGAGGTCCCCGGGACTCTGTTCTTTGGGTGGGGAGTTCTCTGCTTGAAATTCAGACAATAGGAAGGTCATAGTTACTGTCAAAGGCAAAGCCTGAGAGATGACTCAGGATGGATGGCTTAAGAGGATGGAAGACCATTAGTAGTACATGGAATGGAAAGGTCACCTATTTGGCTGATTGAATGACAGGAAGTTAACAAAAGTGGTGTTGGAGAGGGCGATGCTGAGCCAGGAGCTAAAACCTTCCAGGATGAGAAATGATGGAGTTCAAGAGTTCTATGAGCCCAAATGGATTCCAAGTTCATTGCAGTGTCCTAAAATCTATTATTTTATTTCTTCTACTCTGTGTTGGCTCTTCCTTTTCTGCAGTGTTCTGGGATGTTTTGTAGCCTGCATGATTAGTAAATCTTTCTGGGAGATATTTCCATTTTCTGCTCAAAGTGGACAAGGAAAGCGAAATTTTATTCACAATTCAGTTCAAAACCCTGAAACTTCTGACCTGAGGTTTCATTTCCACATTTCCCACACCTCATGTGCACGGAAAGCATTGTACTGAAGGGGTCAGGTGGAGGAGGGGGTGAAGGTGGTGGGGAAGGTAAAGAAGAAATGAGCACTGACTTCTTCTTCAGTTTAAAATCACTGGGTTTCTGTCACTGTGTTTGAGGTGAGGAAACGGTGCCTCTTAAAAAAACTTGGAGCCTTTCTTACCTTCAACCTTAGTTCCATATCTGCTCTTTGGAAGTCCTTCCATCCTCTTCTGGGATAAAAACAGGAAAAGAGTAAAAAGTAAGTGTCCACATGGAGTTGGTAAGGCCTGGGGTCACCTCCAGTTCAGACTCCTAAGAATAATTCTCCATCGAGGAACCATTTCCATTGCTAGTTTCCTAACTGGCATTATGCCCTCAAAAGTCTATACATAACTTTAAGCGAACCTGGTGATGCTAACACAATGCACTGTGAACACAATGCTTGGTCCCTTTTTTTCTGTGCCAGCTTACAGAAAAGCAGGAAATGTTTTAAAACCAATCCATTGTTTAACTTCCTCCAACTGGAAAAGACATGATATGAAAAAAGCATTATTTGTGGAATGAGGAAGGGAACATTATCTTATTTTATATTTTGGATTCATAGTAGGCCAACTTTCTGGAAAAAGTACTTCCCCTCATGTCAGTCCTTGAAGGACTCATGTCCCAGATCCAACCTTCCCTTGGGAAGGTGCACTGTACTTTTCCTCTTGGCCACTGGATATCCATGTGGCACAAAGCGTGCTGGGCACTGGAATTTCTCATTACTTCAAACAAGCCAATGTCATTTACAGAAAGGTAATTTTTTTCTCTCTTCTAGCAAGTTTGTGATTAGCCCCCTGAGCAGTTGGTAGAGAGAAGTGGGTGCTATATCCAAAGAGAAACAATCAACACTGAGGACAAATTCAAGAATAACTCACTTCCTGCTCAGTATATAATCAACTGTTTTTCCTGGCTGGCTCTGCGGTCCTTGTCTCCCAGTGATCACCATTTTGTGTCTCAGAAGATTTAAACAGAAATTGGCACAACCATTGGCAACAATTGGCATAAATGTCTCATTCAACTGAGGCATTATATGGTGTCACTCATTTTGGTGTTAGAAAAGGCAAGATGTTACATACCTAAGATGAGGTTATATTTACTTTTTCAGTTTTAAGTATCATGCAGTTATGAAACAAGTTTTTAAGTGAACTTATGAAACAAAACCCGACAATTTGCAATGAACAAATGTACTGGTAAGTATTTTGGTATTTTTACTGCAAATATTTGATTAAAAAGTTAACACATTACACATGAATTTCACTTATGTTTTTTTCCTCCCTCTGCCCTTCAGAGGCAACCAATATTCTGAGCTTTTTGTGTATCATCTCATGTGAGTATTTACACTTCTACATACACATGTATCTATAGATAATGTCTAAAGTTTTAAGATGTTCCAAAATATATGCTTCCTGCAAAATAATCCCCACCTATTGCATATCTCTGTGCAACAGTTGATGGATGGCTGTCATCTGACTAGATATTGTCATTGTGACTCAAAACCCCTATGCCAATTCTCATTGACAATTGACACAAGCCATGTGTGAGAAGTCCCCAAATCTGCACTTGCACTTGGAGATATTCCACTGTTAATTTTTTATCACCTTACGGACATAATGATGTCTTCGTCCATTTACACATCCACTTTACTGATTACCATTGAATTTAAAAATGGTTTGCATAGTTTCTTTACTATTCAGGTTGCTTCTGTTATATAGAAATGTTTGCACACTTTTCTATAAATTTAGTAGGATTTTTTTTTTGGCCCTACATAGGTGAACCTCAGGTGGGTTCTGGCAGCTAGAATCTTTCATCTAACTCCTATCTTAATTTTCTTTTCTACTCTTGCTTTTATATGCTGTACATTAGACTCCTACAAGGACACAAGCTACTGAAGGTGACTCAAGCCAAAATTAAATCGAAAAGAGGTTAAATTAAAATAAAAACCTACAACCAAAGAAAAGCCCAGTACCAGATGGCTTCACTAGTGAATTCATTAAACATTTAAAGAATTAACACCAATACATTGCAGACACTTTCAAAAACCAGGAGAGGAGGAAATACTTCATCATTCATTCCATGAGGTCAGTATCCTTCAAAGATACTGCAAGAAAAAAACTACAGACCAGTATCCTTTATGAATATAGACATAAAAATCCTCACCAAAATAGTAGCAAATTGAATGAGGCAACTTACAGATACAAGTACATATGTGAGAAGTATGTACTATATATAATTATAGATATCTGGGATTTATAATATTTTACTTATCGAATTACACCCCAATATCCAATATGTCCAAGACCCTCAATAATTTGTTGGTCGTATATCAGTTGAGTGTCCCCCATTCCTTGATGACATGGTGAAATTGGTCCAAGCTATCATTACACAGCATGGAAGACTTCACAGTCCTCCCCTCTGTTTCTAAGAGTTCCCCTTTGTTTTCCTCAGCCTCTCCTGTTTCCTTATTCCTGTGATATTGTGCCCTGTTTCTACTTCAGCCTGTGACTCTGAAGACACCAAATGCAACATTTTTACTGTTTCTTAAGACACACTAATATTTATGCAGAACTATTCATATTCAGCTATTTCATTCTTAGTTTTAGAAACTTTACTGGAAATGCTACAGAATACAAGATTCAGCACACATACTTTCTCATTCTGATGACTCTCTTCTCTTTGCTCTTCCCTCTTTTTTCCCCTCTAATTTTTAAGATGCTTTTATTTGTGTACATGAGATTCTGTCCCTTAGTGGATAAAAATCATATGTCTCTTTTAGACACTCCAGCTTTGGTTTAGAAAGCAACAAACCAAAACACCTTACTCTCCCTGCTCCCCACTTTATATTGAAAGGCAGGAACAGTCGATTTAACAAACATTTTTAAATTTTCCACTTGTTGGAAGTATTGGATAAATTATACACAAATATCAAGTGTGGACCAAAAGACATTCAGGTTACTCCCTTTCCGTTTAAAAGAAACATATGTGTGGTTATTTCAAGTAACCATTTGTTTTCTTGGACTTTTAAAAGACTCCATTCAAATCTTCTAGCTGCAGGAAAAGGGCTGTCTCCTTTGGAATTTTCTCCAACTGGTTTTCCCATCTGTTTTGTGGCTGCTGTCTGTTATTTCAATTGTCTGATTGCTTTCTCTTTCTTTTTCATTCTTGATTTTCTTTGTCTCACAGTCTCATGATGTTGGCTGAGAAAAGTGTTTTGTGCTGTGCTTTCTGTTTTGCAGCTTTTGGCTTCATTGTCCTTTGTTTTCTAGGTGACTGTTTTTGACATTGTCTTATACTTTGCTCTTGTGGTTTCACATTCTGGGTGGCTTCTAGTGCAGCTTGAGATCAGGCACTTGTTTGTTGCTCAGAGCTGGAGTTCAAAAGTTTGTTCCCAGATGGGTTCCTCACTGGGCACTTCACTAACAACTTCTGCATAACTGATCAAGTCCATTGGACATATTTTGACTGAAAATTTCTGCAGGGAAAAGCCACCATAATACAGAACCTTGTACCTGTTATTCACACTTATTCTGGCACCACCTGTAACACTTACATTGAGCTCCTCCAATCTGGGCACCAGGAAAAGTATGTAAAATTAGAGGCCACTGTTTTGGAAATAAGTTGGTGTTTTGTAATGTTTCACCCCAACCTTTGTCTTAAAGTTAGGATCACATTGCAAAAAACAACAAGCAAAACGTTACTTTGAGAAGAGTTTGGCTACAAGGCCAAACTCATCATAAAGGGGTCATTTTAGTCATTGCACTATAGCATTTTCTTCGTTCGTTGCAAGTAGAAGAGTGTTTGTTATCCACAGCAGGAAACTATTGTTTGGTTGACATCTGTAATAGCTATGGTTAACTTACCAGCAACTCTTAGATCCTATATCTTCTAACCTCTCTTGGACTTAGTCACTTTGTGGCTAAAGTTTCCTGATGTTACTCAAGGCTTTCATGCTTGGATGCTCTATTTAAGCACAAGACATGGTTTAAGCAAGGTAGTTTTATTTTCTTCATCGAGTAAAGGAGATGGAGGATACACAGACAAAGCTCTGTCTCCCCAAAGGGAGTGCCTTTATAAACTATCTGGTTAATTAAACATTGTTTTTTCTTTTTTATTTTATTTATATTTTTCCTTATTGATTAAAGTATTACATATGTGTCCTTATCGGCCCATGATCCCCTACTCCCCCCCACACACAAACACACACTCATGCCCTCACCGCCTGTGGTCTGTTTCCATTGCTTAAGTTTATATGCAAACATACAAGTCCTTTGGTTGATCTCTCCCCTTACCCACATCCTCCCCTAACTCTCCTCTGAGATTTGACAGTCTGATCAATGCTTCTTTGTCTCTGGATCTGTTTTTGTTCATCAGTTTATGTTGTCCATTATATTCCATAAATGAGTGAGGTCATGTGATATTCATCTTTCTCTGACTGGCTTATTTCACTTAGCATAATTCTCTCCAGTTCCATCCATGCTGTATAGCTATGGTTAACTTACCAGCAACTCTTAGATCCTATATCTTCTAACCTCTCTTGGACTTAGTCACTTTGTGGCTAAAGTTTCCTGATGTTACTCAAGGCTTTCATGCTTGGATGCTCTATTTAAGCACAAGACATGGTTTAAGCAAGGTAGTTTTATTTTCTTCATCGAGTAAAGGAGATGGAGGATACACAGACAAAGCTCTGTCTCCCCAAAGGGAGTGCCTTTATAAACTATCTGGTTAATTAAACATTGTTTTTTCTT
>NW_006289092.1:151489-155686 GCF_000327345.1 Myotis davidii
ATTATTATTTATTTATTATTATTATTTATTTCCTATACTCACAACTGTAAGACCACCCCTGTAGAGATATATATAGATATATACATAGATATATATATGTTTTTTGTAGAGATTCATGCAATAGGCCTTCCTTTCCCCTGGCTGCTGGCACCAGTTTGCCTCTGAGACCCAGGGCCCAGGCCTTCACTCTGGCTGAGTTCCGGCCAGAGCCAGTCCCGGAAATGTCAGGCTTCACTGCTCTGCTGGCCCCAGAGCCATGAGGCTTCGCTGCTCTGCCAGCCCCTGGGCCTTGAGGCCTCGCTGCTCCGCCAGCCCAGAAAACATCTGGCCTTGCTGCTCCACCAGCCCAGAAAACGTCAAGCCTCATTGCTCTGCTGGCCCCGGAAACATCAGGCCTCACTTCACCACTTGGAGCCTACATATGCAAGTTAACCGCCATCTTTGTTGGTGGTTAATTTGCATATCACACTGATTAGCCCATGCGAGGTGTAGCAAAGGTATGGTCAATTACCATGTTTGTCTATTATTAGGTAAGATGTTTATTTTAAGAACATAATCGTCAGGTCTGACTTTTCCCAAGTTGTTCTTCTTTCCAGCTGTGTGATCTTGAATATCTTATCACTTAATCTTCAATTATTCATCTATAGACATTCCCTCATCTTGTCTCCATATCTTGGATATTGGGAATAATGCTGCAATGAACATGGGAGTACAAATGTCTCTTTGAGATGCTCTTTTCATTGCCTTTTGAAAGATTTCCATATGGATCATATGGTAGTGCTATTTTTATTTTTTGATAACTCTTCATATTGTCTTCCATAGTGACTGAACCAATTTACATTCCCACCAATAGTGTACAAAGTTTCCCTTTTCTCCAAATCCTCACCAACCCTTATTATATTTACTAGAGGCCTGTTGCATGAAGATATTCATACAATAGGCCTTCCCTTCTCCTGGCTGCCAGCACTGGTTTTCCTCCAGCACCCGGGACCCAGGCCTTCGTTCCTGCTGGAGCCACCTTCCTTCATCCGTCTTTGCGGCCGCAGCCAGAGCTGTCTGCCGTCTTCTGTCTTCACGGCTTCAGATCGCCTTCAGTCTTCGCTCTGTCGCTTGGAGCCTACATATGCAAATTAACCGCCATCTTTGTTGGCGGTTAATTTGCATATCATGCTGATTAGCCAATGGGAGGCATAGCGAAGGTATGGTCAATTACCCTGTTTGTCTATTATTAGATAGGATGTCTTTTATAATAACCATTCTAACAGGTGTGAGGTGATATCTCATTGAGGTTTTAATTTGTATTTCCCTAATTATTAGCGATGTTGAACACCTTTTTTTTGTGTGTACCCGATGGCCGTCTGTATGTCTTCTTTGGAGAAGTGTCTATTCAGCGGGATTGTGGGGTCCCTCAGCCTGGCCTGCACCCTCTCTAATCTGGGACCCCTAGAGGGATGTCTGACTGCCTAAACCGGCAGTCAGACATCCCTCTCAAAATCTGGGGCTGCTGGCTCCTAACTGCTCTCCTGCCTGCCTGATTGCCCCTAACTGGCACCCCTGCTGGCCTGCTCACCCCCAACTGACCCCCTGTGGTGACCCAGGCTCCCAGCCGCTCCTTTTATTTTTCCAGCCCCTCCTTGAGCGGAGGCCAGCTCCTCCTTTTTTTTCAGCTCTTCCTTGAACATATGCCAGGGCCACTGGGAAGCTTGGCTTCCTTCGTCACCAGGAGCAACCCAAGCCTCCTGCTCACTCCTGTTCTGTGGCCACCGCCATCTTCAGTTGTCTTCAGTCTTCACTCCATGCCTGTGTATGCAAATTAACCACCATCTTTGTTGCGTTAATTTGCATACTCATCCTGATTGGCTGGTGTGCATAACCAGTGGAGTGACAACCAATTTACATATTTCTCTTTTATTAGTGTAGATATTAACCCATTATCAGATATGGCTTTCTCCCATTCTATAGATTTCCATTTCACTTTGTTGATAGTTTCCTCTTCTGTGCAAAAGCTTTTAAAATTGATGTAGTCCCACTTACTTTTGCTTTTGTTTCCTTGCTTTTGGTGTCAAATCCAAACAATCATTGCCAAGACCAATGCTAGTGTCTCCTTATATTTCCAAATAGACATTTATGGTCTTTCACACCTCAGGAATGAGTCCCCTAATTCTAATTTCAAGTGATATTTCTTCAAGAAATATTCCAAAACAATGAGGCTGCATTAGTTGTTTATTCACATGTTAAGCTTTGAGAATGTCATTGTTAGAACTTGAAAGATGGCAACATCCATGAGCACTGGTTCAATTCAGAGTAGAATCTATTTTGTTTGGCTCATTTCAGAGTAAAAGTACTAAGTGTTGTGTCTGCTCTGGAGGAGGAATAGGTGAGGGTTTGGAGACTCACAAGGGAACACCTCCATTTTATCCTCAGGCCAGCACCACCCCAGAAGGGTTACGAATAGATCCTAAACACTGTTCAGGGTGATCTCGATGGTGAGGTTTCTTCTTGGCCATGCCTTCTCCTCTCACCCCTCTAAGCACTTTAGCAGGTACAGATAAGGGGATATGGGCCCTGTAACCCAGCCTTTCTAGCCTGTGCTGTGTCCAAAACTTTAAGTGATGGGTTAAACAGAACAAGGAGGAAGTGAGGACTGGAAAGTGCTATGGTGGAGGTAAGATGCATGTTTTTCTGTGCACAAGTGAATTTACAATAACATCCTGAAGCTCACTTCTTAATAATTGAGTGGATTATGAGAAGCAAAGAAAAAAATTGTGCTGTGATACACTTCGATATATATTAAAATTGCACCTTTGTCCCTTGGTAAAGATGTACTTACCACATTTATCAGTAGTAAGAAGCACCTAAGGACACCAAACTAAATACAAAAGGTAGAAATGCAGATAACATCAGAAATTGTAGAAACCAAACTGAAAATCCCAGAAAAGAGGCAAGTGACTGAATGTTAACAGATGGATCCGGTGGCCTATGAATTCTTTCTGTATTCTTGTTCTAAGCAGCCTCTTCTGCCTCTAGGGTGATGGAAGGATTAAGAATTCAGGGTTGTCCAGGCAAACGAATGAGTTTTGGAGAAAGAGGATTAAAAAGTCTTTTCAGATGAGTAAGGAAGGGAGCAGAGGGTGTGCTGAGAGTGGCAGAGACTGTGGGAGAGGCACACTTGCTTCCCTGCTTCCTGCCTTCCTGGCTGTTGGTGCCACATAATGATGGGCCTGGGATCTGTCGCTGTCTATAGCTATACATGACTCTGACGACCCCAGGCACTCAAAGCATGGGAGCACAGGCCCGCAGTGATATTGCTCCTTCACACAGACCCCTCAAGCCAAGAGTCCCAGGAATGGGCCCTCCAAGTGGACTTCCTTGAGGAAATCTGTTCCCTGTCACAGGTTTATCACTGTAATCAATGAACATCTGAGAGACAGTGTCGGTAAACAGCCACAGTTCAGCATTCAAACCACTGAGAGAGTTGAGGACTTGTTCTCATGGGCAGGGCCCACATATTGGTGTATGGTGTAATTCCGTGGAAGGCATCAGACTGAGATGATCTGATACTAATCTATCTTCTTATCTGTAGAGATTCCAGGCCTCAGAGGGGTTATTATTTTTCCAAAACCAGACCAACATAGCTTTCTTGACTGCATTTCACGTGTTAATGGCAAACACTAGTGCTGATATGCTAATATGACAATCTACTCTGTCGCTCATGGAACAAAACCAGTGTCACTGATGTTAATATAAGGTGACACACTGTCAGATACATTAGCATTATGTGCTGCCAGCTGAGGAAGGTGGCTCCTGTATATTTAAATGCATGAACATTCTTTTTGTTTTACTTTGCAAAGAATGAGGCCCTACTTTGTTTCTTTAGATGAACCTATTTATACTTTTAAAATTAAAATTTCTTGTGGTGAAATTGGTTATTAATATTATGTGTATTTCTAGTGTGAAACCCTATGGTGCATTACCTGTATATTAAATGGTATACAAACCACCAAAATTCTGGTCTCTTTCGATCACCGTATATTTGACTCCATTTACCACCTACACTCCCCCATCCTCCTTTCTGCTAGTAGCCACCATACTGTTGTCTTTGTGAGTTTTTGTAAAACTATTTATTCTTTTGTGTGAATATGTTGTTCTTTGGGAGCTCCTGCCAGTGGGCCTAGAGCATGCTCTCAGGCAGAGGTG
>NW_006289092.1:157532-160510 GCF_000327345.1 Myotis davidii
AAAGGAAGGAACTCTTACCATTTGCAACGGCATGGATGGAACTGGAGAGCATTATGCTAAGTGAAATAAGCCAGTCAATGAAGGAAAAATACCACATGATCTCACTTATTCATGGATAATTGAGACCATTATAAACTTTTGAACAATAATAGATACAGAGGCAGAGCTGCCTCAAACAGATTTTCAAACTGCATTGGGAAGGCCGGGGAGGGTTCGGGAGCGGGAGGTGGGGGGGTAAGAGATCAACCAAAGGACTTGTATGCATGCATAAAATAAGAACCAATGGATATAAGACACTGGGGTATAGGGGAGGCTAGGGGACTGTCTAGGGAGGGCGGGGGTAATGGACACATATGTAATACTCTTTGTAATACTTTAAGCAATCAAAAAAAAAAGACCCGCACTCTATTCCCTATAGCATCTATGGATTCTATTTCAATCATACCCCTCTTCCCTTTTGGGAACCTATGAGTGTGCTTGGAGAAGCAATTAGTTGTCCAAGAAAACATAAAAGGCAGCTTCCAGTAGGACAAGTTTCATTCAGGGAATATAGAGAATGAAGCGACACTGGGGCAGTGGTGGAGGCATTTTGATCTGGAGATGCAGTTTTGACTCTGTTCTGGTCTCATATATATGCAGCCTGTCAAGGTGAGCTTCATGGATGTGTGACTGGTAGGTTTGGTCAAGGATCTGTGCTTAGAGGGTTTAAAGCTCTGTAGTGTCACCTTCAAATTCTTCATGATTTTTAAACAATGGGCTTTGTATTTTCCTTTTTTGCAAGACTTTATGAATTATGTAGCTGGTCCTGATATGTGTCGTTATTGGAAATAGGAAAACATTTACCTCGGTTCCTTCAAGGGGAGCAAAGTCATTAATACCAATAATTGGTCCAATAATACGGCCATTTACACCATCATTTTCAAATCTATCTGCTTCCCTCCATGGGTAGTAACCATATTGTCCTCTACTTCATGGCACATCTGGTCCACTTAGTACCTATCCTCAAGCTTAACCATTGACTAAAGCACTTTCTCAATCTAGTGAAACAAAATGTGTAATCAAAATTTAATCTATTTGTGGTGATGCAACAGACAACTAGAACATCTCATTAACCATGAGAGATTCAACAGCCTGCCTCTCACTTGAAAACAAATTCTAGATCCTTTGGATCCATCCATTGGTAAATCTGGGATTAGCTGCCTCTGTCTGGGCCTGGAGAGGGAGAAGGTAGGAAGGCTGGGAGGGAAGGAAGCATCTACTCCCTGGGTGCATCTTTATATGTCATGTAATGTAGACTTTCAACTCTGCAAGAAACATATGAAAAAACAAACAAAAACAAATAGATTATGATCATTGGAAGACTTTCTCCAGGCCTCTCCTTTCTCGTTTTTACTTGGTGCCCAATGGTTTATACCTTTAGCTTTGTACCTGAGTTTTTTGTGTGGGTTTTTTTTGTTTGTTTTTTTTAAAATATGTTTTATTGATTTTTTACAGAGAGGAAGGGAGAGGGATAAAGAGTTAGAAACATGGATGAGAGAGAAACATTGATCAGCTGCCTCCTGCACACTCCCTACTGGGGATGTGCCCGCAACCAAGGTACATGCCCTTGACCAGAATCGAACCTGGGACCCTTGAGTTCACAGGCTGATGCTCTATCCACTGAGCCAAACGGTTAGGGCTGTAACTGAGTTTTGTTAATTTCTGATTGATTAACTTGAGACCCTCCTGAAAGAGTAGACTCAAAACCCATTTTGTACCATCACCAGCAAGACCCAAGGATATACCAAGTCCTATGCCCAACTTTCTTTTTCCAGAATGACCCCGCAGTTTCCCACTGCACCAGGGAAGGTGATAGACATTGTGTCTGGCTTTTGGGGGGCAAGATTCATGTCATTTAATAAGGGCCTTTGGATCCAATACTGTAACCTAAAACACCAAATATAGCTTTGGTAATTTTGGTACAAGAGCAAGCACATGGAGAAAAAGTTTTCAACTTGGCAAAATGAAAGCACCCACCAAATTAGGGGAAATATTACTGTCTCTTTAAAGGCAAACAGTTCCTCCACTGGCTACACCCAATCTAAGCTTCCTGGCTCAGTGGTTTAAGAGGGTGTGAACACTTTTTCTTCACAGTTAAAACAAAAGCACCAGCTGGAAGAGTGTCTTTGGAGAACATTTCAGGACTCATCAACTGGTTGAAAAGAAGGTGAGTTTGGCTGAGAAGCAGCCCTGAGCATTAGAGTTGTTTGGGCAGCAGGTCCATGGAGTGTACATGGTGTGGGTTCTGGTCCCAGGAAGGACCAGGTTCTGTGCCAGCAGCACAGCAGGGGGGATTCTGTCAGAGGGTAATGGCAGAGGGTAGGGAGGGGAGTCTGGAGCTTTATTAGTACAACTAGAGGCCTGATGCACAAAATTGTTGAAGGGTCTTGGCCCTCGCAACCCCCTCTCCCCCCAGGGCTGTCTACCTCAGCTGGCCCTCCCAGCCCTGGAGGCTTGCCTGGAACCTCACAACCCCAGCTTCATCCACAAGGCAGTCTGAACATCATTCGGTCTAATTAGCATATTACAGTTTTATTATAATAGATGTTACATGTCTCATATTGAACAGGACACATTTGTGCTGGCTGATTGGTGCACCTTCATGCATTTGCTGCGCTGATAGACACTGAGGGCTGCCTGACAAGCCCTCCTTTTCCCTGGACAGGAATTGAGTGTCCCCAAGGCAGGTCTTTAGAGCTTGAGGGCAATTTAGACACCACCCTGTCTAACTCCCTCTTTCTACTGAAAAAGAAGCAGGGCCTCGGAGAGTGTGGTGAGTCTAGGGGTTGCCCACATCACTAAGGGAAGAGGATATCTGGACTGCAGTTTGTAGAATCCTTTTCATGGGTAGAGGTTAGCTATTCTGCAGGAACAATGTATATGAAAATCTCCAGTTAATGTCCCTCATTACAAGCTTCCTAAAAGTGTTCAGTCTGGAA
>NW_006289092.1:160555-162801 GCF_000327345.1 Myotis davidii
CTCCCTGCCCTCTTGATCTAGCTCTGATTCAATGTAATTTTAGAATCCTGGGTCTGAGAAGACACTGAGAGGAGGCAGATGTGTGCAGTAGTTAGGCGATAAGGTGGTAGTCAGATAGACTTTGAATTTGATGCCCTGCTCTGCCCTATACCTGTTAGCACTGTGACCTCAGGCAAGTGTCTCAGCATTTTCAAGCCACATCAATGTCTTTATTTAAAAAGTTAAATAATAAAATGAGCTTTTTGCAGGCTATTATGGGTGAGTAGGTGAGATAATGTACAAAAAATTATCAAGGTGCTTGTTATAGAATGTCAGCAGTGGTTATATTATGCACATATCAAATTTTTATTGTTGAAAAATGTTAATTTACTCAAACATAAACGAACAATAAAAGGAACTTCCATATACGTTGACCAGTGGTCAGCAAACTCATTAGTCAACAGAGCCAAATATCAACAGTACAACGATTGAAATTTCTTTTGAGAGCCAAATTTTTTAAACTTAAACTATATACGTAGGTACATTGTTATTAACTTAATTAGGGTACTCCTAAGGCTTAGGAAGAGCCACACTCAAGGACCCAAAGAGCCGCATGTGGCTCGGGAGCCGCAGTTTGCCAACCACGGACCTAGACCAAGCTTTCACAACTATTAAGTGATGCCAATGTTTCATCTCTATACTCACCACTCCCCAGCCACCCCACATTAGTTTGAAGCAAATATCATTGTTTTATTTTATCCTTAAATATTTGAAACCATTTAAAAATATGACCGTAATCAGACTTCAAAAGGCAAATAGAATTTATTACAAAGTTACCACTTGCCTTCAAATTCCCCTGATTGTCTCATAATTTAAAAAACTGTTTGAAGTTGGACCCAATTAAGATTCATAAGTTGCAATTGTTTGGTTTCTCATGTTTAATTTAATATATAGCTTTCTCACCTTCCCTGTTTCTTTCTGGTAAATTTCTCTGTGTAAGAAGGAGGAAGTCTTTTTCCCAAAAGAAGAGTGCAGTTTACATTTTGTTGATTAACATTCTCACGGTGTCATTTCACCTGCTCTTCTAGTTCCAGTGTTTTGTGGGAAGTTATGTTTTAAGGAGAGGCTTGAACACACTCAGGTTTGACAATTTGGTGGGAATACATCATAGGTTCAGCTGTAAATGTCCCTCAGAAGCACATAATATTTGGTTGTCTCTCTTTCATTGACATTAATTGATGTTAATGATGGCCTAAATTTTATTAAAGATCAGAAGTGATTGTTACGTCACCAAGGAGGAATGTACAAGGCCAGAGTGGTGAGGGATTAGGAATTTATTGGATCATCCACACACCAGGAGGCTGAGCCTGGATGGCTCCAGCCACCAGTGACAGGAGTCAGAGGCTTTTAAATGACCTTTGGAAGGCTTTTTCTGGACAGAGACTTCTTTATGCATACTAGGAGGTGAGATAATGGAATGTGGTCACCACAAGTGAAATATGGTCTCAGCAAAGGGAATGTCCATAGTGAAATAGCCTGAAAAGCCAGTTCCCAGGGGAGGGGTATTGATTCAATTACTCAATCAAACCTAACAATCATGATATCAAATCCTATCATTCTTCCCTTAGTTATTAGATGGAAAAATCTTCTAAAAAGAAAGTTCCCTCCAACCATTCTCTCATTTTCATGAAGAACAGTGGTATCTGAAAGACAAGATAAATGCTCAATTCTTTCCCTTTATTTGTCAATGTTCAGAACAAGAAGATGCTTTCCTAGCACACTCCCAAGGGAGCGACTGACTATTTTAAGCAGAAGGCCTTGTCATGAACTCATATATTTTAAGATATCTGATATACTTTGATTCATTGGAGTTTTACTGATGCTCACATTGCCTCATCCATGTCCAGTTGCATTCTCTTGAGGTTGGCTCTTAAGTCCTTTCCATGAGATCCCAGTGATTTTTGAGAGCATCCTTGCTTTCTTGTTGGCAAGAGAGTGAAGGCTCAACTGAAGCATGTTCTGCCTATTCCTTGAATCAGTAGTTTATTTATAAAACCATAATTTTTTGGTGGGAAATGGCATTTGAAAACCATACTCTAGGCACTAAGGGGGGTAAGGGTCATTGTCACTGGGCTCATTATTATCTCTACTAGAGGCCTGGTGCACAAAAATTTGTGCACTGGGGGAGAGGGGAGCTCTTCAGCCTGGCCTGTGCCCTCTTTCAGTCTGAGACTCCTCAGGGGATGACCACATGCTAGCTTAGGCCT
>NW_006289092.1:162811-164911 GCF_000327345.1 Myotis davidii
CCCCCTGCTGACTTAGGCCCACTCCCTGGGGGATTGGGCCCAAGCTGGCAGTCAGACATCCCTCTGGCAGCCCAGCAGCCTTCGGGTAATGCCCACTTGCCAGCGGGGAGCAGGCCTAAGCTGCAGTCGGACATCCTTAGTGCTGCTGAGGAGGCGAGAGAGGCTCCCACCACCACCACTGTACTGGCAGCCTTCAGCCTGGCTTGTGACTGAGCAGAGCTCTCCCTGTGGGGAGTGCAGTGACCACCAGGGGGTAGCTTCTGCATTGAGCGTGTGCCCCCGGTGGTCAGTGTGTGTCATAGTGACCAGTCATTTCCAGTTGTTCTGCTGTTAGGGTCAATTTGTATATGACCCTTTTATTATATAGGATAGAGGCCTGGTGCATGGGTGGCGGCTGGCTGGTTTTCCCTGAATGGTGTCCTGGATCAGGGTGGGGTCCCACTGGGATGCCTGGCCAGCCTGGAGGAGGGCTGAGGGCTGTTTTCAGGATGGCCAAGGCACCCAGTGTGGACCCTCACACCATGAGGGTGTGGCCAGCCTGGGTGAGGGGATGATGGCTGTTTGCGGGCTGGCCACAGCCCCTTCAAGTTTGGGGTTCTTGCTGGGGTGCCTGTCCAGTCTGGGTGAGGGGCTGATGGCTGTTTGTAGGATGGCCACAGCCCCTTCAGGTTTGGGGTTCCTGCTGGGGTGCCTGGCCAGCCTGGATGAGGAGCTGAGGGCTGTTTGCAGGCTGGTCAAGCCCTGAAGCAGGGACTCTACCCCTTGAGGGTGTGGCCAGCCTATGTGAGGGGCTTATGGCTCTTTACAGGTTGGCCACGGCCCCCAGCCACCCAAGCTCCCAGTGGAGGCTGGCTGGAAGCAGGTATCTGGGATTTATTTATCTTCTATAATTGAAACTTTATTGCATTTAGCGGAGGCCACAGCCGGCCATGGCAGGCAAAAAGCTTGTCTTCCTCCATCACCGGGCAACCAAGCCTCCTGCTTGCTCCAGCTCTGTATCTGCCAGTCACCATCTTGATTGGGTTAATTTGCATGTAATCGCTCTGATTGGTTGCTGGTCATGGCTTGGGGCATAGCAAATGTACAGTCAATTTGCATGTTTCTCTTTTATTACATTAGATGGCTTTTCAATGGACTTCAAAGCTGCACACACACAAGAATAGGATTTTTGATAACAATATTATTTTTTAACATATTTTATTGATTTTTTTAGAGAGAGGAAGGGATAGGGATAAAGAGTTAGAAACGTCGATGAGAGAGAAACATCAATCAGCTGCCTCCTGCATGTCTCCTACTGGGGATGTGCCCACAACCAAGGTATATGCCCTTGACCAGAATCAAACCTGGGACCTTTCACTCCTCAGGCCAACGCTCTATCCATTGAGCCAAGCCAGTTAGGACAACAATATTAATTTTTTCAGGTTATTTTTTTGTTAAACTTAAGTTAATAACACTAAGGATGGACAATGAAATTATTGCTTTTTTAAGTGTCTTGGACCAATTCTCTATATGGTCCATCCACCCCAAATTATACAATTAAATTTGTTTGCCATTTCATTTTGGTCTTAGTATTTTGAAACATATTTTTTTGTATAATGATGTAAGCTACCTACATGGTCTCAAGATCAAATGTATGAAATATTAGTGTAACCAAGAAATCCAGTTTCCAGCTTCTGTTCTTGTTCCCTCCACCCTGTTCTCCCATCCACATGTAAGTAAATTTTTGTTGGTTTATTTCCCAGAGTATCATGCTATTGCCTTTTCATATATATGAAAAATATATGTCCTATATTTTACTAGGTGTACCAGTTAAAAATGCAGATTTTGTAATCACAGAAAACATGATAATTTCAAGAGAAACACCTAATGCGCTTTATTCAAAGTAATGTCCATCTCTAGCTACACATTTCCCCATCTTTCAGGTAATTTGTGGATACCGCCTTAATAGAACTTTTCTTGTTTTGAGGCAAACAATTCAGAGACCAATTTTCCACTTCTTCGTAAGTTTTGAAGTGCTGCACAGAAAGTGCATGTGCCATCGATCGGAACAAGTGGTAATCTGAAGGAGGAAGGTCTGGTGAATATGACAGGGGGGGGAAT
>NW_006289092.1:165031-165439 GCF_000327345.1 Myotis davidii
ATGTTAATACTTCCCAGGCAAGATCTTTTAATGTGTCTTTAACTGGTTTTGAAGTGTGTGATGGTGGGTTATCATGAAGCAAAATTACTTTGCCGTGTCTTCTGAAACATTCTGGTCATTTCACCATCAAAGTGGTTCAATTGATTATTTGTTGTTGGTAGCGAAAAATATTAACAGTTTCACCTGGCTTTAGAAGCTCATAATACACCACACCTTCCTGATCCCACCAAAGACCGTGCACTGTCTTCTCTCTGAAGTGATTTGGCCTTGCCGTCGATGTTGATGGTTGACCTGGATCAACCCATGATTTTGTGCATTTGGGATTCTCAAAGTAAATCCACTTTTCATCACCAGTCACAATTCAATGCAAAAAAAACTTTCTTTTGTACCGTTGAAACAACATTTCAC
>NW_006289092.1:165600-166172 GCF_000327345.1 Myotis davidii
TGAGCTGTTTTTGAGTTTGACATGCATCTTCAACCAATAATGCTTGTAATTGGTGGTCTTCAAACTTTTTCGGTTGACCTGAATGTTCTTTGTCTTTCACATCAAAATCATCACTTTTGAAGCATTTAAACCAGTATTCACAAGTATCTTGAGATGGATCATGTTCCCCCTAAGCTTCCCAAAGTATTCAGCAGCACTTTTCTTCAAAAAAGGTAATGAATTAAAAGTTCCCACAAATGCTCTTTTTTGGCACAAAATTTGACATTTTTAAGCTTAAAAATATCTATAATGTTAATACCTTTAGAAAATTTGACATATGAAGATTTGAAACTTGTTGTCAATACAACAAAATAGCATACATATAAAATCGCATATGTATCAACATATGTGTAACTCCATCTATTGAAAAAAATCTGCATTATTGACCGCTACACCTACTATGTATGTAGTTCATATTCTTCCTTATTATAAAAACTAGAGGCCCGGTGCACAAACATTTGTGCACTTGGGGGGGTCCCTCAGCCCGGCCTATGGCCTCATGCAGTCTGGGACCCCTCGGCGGATGTCCACCT
>NW_006289092.1:166581-171452 GCF_000327345.1 Myotis davidii
TAGAGCAAGCAAGCCTCCTACTCACTCCAGCTCCATGTCCACGGCCTCCTGAAAGCAGGTATCTGGGGTTTATTTACCTTCTATAATTGAAACTTTGTTGCTTTGAGTATAGCTTTGAGCAGGCCATGGCAGGCGGGGAACCTTGGCTTCCTCCATCACTGGAGCAAGCAAGCCTCCTGTTCGCTCCAGCTCAGTGGCTGCTGGCCACCATCTTTGTTGGCAGTTAATTTGCATATCTCACTGATAAGCCAATGGGAGGCTTAGTGAAGGTATGGTCAATTACCATGTTTGTCTATTATTAGGTAAGATACATTATTTTCAAATCTACATTATTTTCTGCGCTTTTTTTTTCCACTTAATGATGTATCCTGGAGACTTCTCCATGCTTGTATAGAGAGACACATTCCTTTTCACAGTTGAATAGTCCTTCACTGTGTGAATATATCTTAGGTAATTCAACCAGTCCCTACTGATGGCCATTTGAAAGGCTTTTGTTCTTTTGCTAGTACAGATAATGGTGCGATAAATAGCATTATGTGTCATTTTTCTTCATTGTTGTCAGTGTATTTAAGGGATAAATATTAAAATGGAGGATTGACAATGAATGAGAAAATGCATATGTACTTTCACAGGACAGTGCTGACTTCCCTTCTGTATGGTTTGGAATGGTTTTCCATTCTCACCAGCCATGCAGGAGAGGATCTGCTTCCCTCATACCTTTACCAAAAGATTATGCTAGCAAACATTTGGACTTTTGCCAAACATCAAGGTGTCAAATAGTATCTCATTTCAGAAATAGAGGTGTGATTTAATTAATATTTTAGTGATTTTATTTTTTATGTTTTGATTTATTTTTTCTCTGAGTGTATTTTAATGTCTTTTGATATATTCAAGGTACATTTAAATTCATTTTTCTCTGAATGTTTATTCCCATATCTTGCTCCATTTACTATTAAGTTGCTGGTATTTGGTTTCTGTACTTTTTAATTTTCTTTGTATAACAGGAACATTTACACCTTTTCTGTAAGCTTAAAAATATTACTGTCTCTAATTTGACATTTTTACTTTAATTTTCCAAAGGTGTCATTTGTCCCACATTATCTGTGATATTTTAATGTAATCACACTTATTCATCCTTCTCTTTACTCTATTTCAAATCTTAGAATCATTTTCCTTACCTTGAGGTTACAAATAAGTTACCCATGTTTTTTTTTATTTATATGTTTGTTTGTTTGTTTGCTTGTTTTTAACATTTAAACTTCTAATCTGCTTGCAATTTGAATGGCATGAGGCAATGGATGCAATTTTATCTTTTCTCTGTATGGTTATACAGTAATCCCAAAGTTTCTTTATCACAACATCTTGAGCCCCTTTGATGTGGTTTGCTGTCTTATTGAATCTAACTGTAACATAGTGTCATTGAATTGAATATAAATGAATAAGGTATGATTAATTTGGCCTATTTCTGAATTTTCTGTTTTTGGTTCACTGTTATCTCTATTGGTACAACAATATCACACTTCCGTAATCATAGAAATTATAATGCTTGACTCATTGTAGAGCTAGTTCTTCCACCTTATTCTTTTTCTCAATGGAGCTGAATAACTTTCTTGTTTTCTTTATTGAAATGAACTTTATAATCCACCATTTAACTTTATAATACACTATTTTTTCACCTGCATGAAAAAAAATAGTGATAACAAAAATTTAAATTTACAGTTATATAAAATAATGTTAGAAAAGTATCAACATTTTCTTCATCCCAAAACTTTATAATCCATTATTTTAACATTATAATCTACTCTTTCTCAAGTAGAGGGGAAAAGTGATGATAAAAATTTAAAATTATATTTATATAAGATTAAGTTAATTATCTATTAATTGCATTGTATAAAATGCTTTAAACATGGATAAGTTTGAATTTGGTCAAAAGTCTTGACTGCACTAGGTAATTTTCTACTTCATGTATACTAATAAAAGGGAAATATGCCAATTAAACCGGATCAACCAGGAATCTTCCGGATCTCTGACTTCCTTCCTGACAACACCACCGTGGTGGGGGCCAAGGCAGAGGCCATTAGGGGTTATCAGGCCAGCAGGGGAGCAGTTAGGGGCAATCATGCAGGCAGGCAGAGTAGTTAGTGGTAATCAGGCAGGCAGAAAGGCAAGCGGTTAGGAGCCAGCAGTCCTGGATAGTAAGAGTCATGTCTGACTGCCGGTTTAGGGCCAATCCCGGGCTGAGGGACTCTCCCCACACCCATGCACAAATTTAGTGCACTGGGCCTCTGGTCTATTCATAAGATGTGTTGACACAACAAATTTTGGTATGAATATTTCTAAATGAGACACATCTGTAGTTTTATTTATTGGTCAAATCTCTGTTAGCCTTTAGGATCAATATCATACTTGATTCAGAGAAAGAATTGAAAGATTTCCCTCTTTTTTGTATGACCAGGAGTAGCTCAAATAACATTGAGATGAAGACCTTTATAGAGGTTTAAGTGAGTTCTCCTATGAAAGCACCTGGACTTTGTACTCTTTTATGGGAAAACTGTGCTTTATTATTTCCTCCAGTTAAGGAATAGACGATTATAAATTTTCAGGGAGGGAAAGAATGAAGAAAAGAGGTTTGGGAATAGTCCCCACTTACCTAAGTACCCTTTCCCCTTCTCATTCCCTTCCTTAAGGTCTTGTTGATACCTGCTCCCCAGAGCCTCTTGAAAGAAGATGGCTGGTCTTCAGGACAACACTCTGAGGATTGTTCTGGTGGGGAAAACCGGAAGTGGAAAAAGTGCAACAGCAAACACCATCCTTGGGAGAAAGGAATTTGATTCTAGAATTGCTGCCCATGCTGTTACCAAGACCTGTCAGAAAGCAGAGCGACAATTCAAGGAGAAGAAACTTCTTGTCGTGGACACGCCAGGGCTCTTTGATACTGAGGACAAACTGATGTACACCTGTGTGGAAATCAGCAGGTGTGTCATCCAGTCTAAACCGGGACCCCACGCCATCATCCTGGTTCTACAGCTGGGCCGCCACACAGAGGAGGAGCAGAAAACAGTTGTATTGATCAAGTCCATCTTTGGGAAGTCAGCCATGAAACACATGATCGTCTTGTTCACTCGCAAAGATGAATTGGGTGATCAGACACTGAATGGCTTTTTAAAGGGGGCAGGAACCCTGCAAAACATCATCCAGGAGTGTGGGGACCGCTGCCTTGCCTTCAATAACAAAGAGAGTATAGAGAAGGCTGAGAAGGATGCTCAAGTGCAGGAGCTGGTGGATCTGATAGAGGAAATGGTGCGGGAGAACGGAGGGTCTCACTTTTCTGCTCCCATCTACAAGGACGTAATGGAGAAGCTGCTGCATGAGATAGAGGCCTTGAAGATAATCTATGAAAGTGAATTAGAAGAAGAAACTAAATCAGTTAAAGAGAAATGTGCTCAGGGAAAAATATCAAGGCAAGACATGGAGAAGAAAATATCATTCCTATCAGAGACCCATACGAGAAAAATAAAAAATATTAGGGAAGAAGCTGAAAGGAATATATTTCAAGAGGTTGTAAAAACAGTTTGGGATGCACTTTCAAGCATATGGAATGTGTTTTGGAAATAATGTAAATTTTATTTTTGTTTCTTAATTTGCTATGATTTGTTAATATGCTTACTTATATTTTCCAAAGATGACTAAAACAATATATTCTATCTCATCCATTTTTTCATATAATCAGTTTGTTTTTCTTCTGTTGAATTATAGGGTTTGTGCCCTGCTTTAAATTTAATGGACTTTTGAATGATTTGAAAACTACTGTGTGATTGTGACATCAAAAGTAAGATCGGGAAAATGACTCTTTGCTCCTTAGGGTTTGTGGGCTTGGCACTTGGCCACCATGTGGGGAGGAAGCCCAGGTTGCCCATCGAGAGGCCACATGAAGAGGACTTGAAGTCACTGGCCCACCCCCCAGGCTGGATTTTCATCTGCCATCAGAAACAACTTGCCAGCTGTGCAACTGAGGCAACATGGAAGCAGATTCTTCAGCTACCAACTGAGCCACCTCAGATGAAGCAGCAAAGAGGAAAGATGGGCCAACCCCCTGCATCCTGCCCAGATTACAGACTCGTGAGAAAAATAAAGATTGTTGTTGGTTTAAACCACTAGGCTTTGGGATGGTTTGTTATGCTGTGATAGTAACCGCCATCATCTTCCCAGATCACTCACCACCAATACCCACAAGGTTAACAACCTGAGGAAGTTACACAATTGGCATAATCAGGCAATAATATATTATGAAGAGTAAACAGACTCAATTTAGGAAAATTCAAATGAGAAATCCTGACTGTGTCAAGTGTTAGCACCACCGGTAATGCACATTATTTCAGTCCACGTCTGTGAGCACCTAGTTAGTGAAGCAGCAGGCTTCTCCAGCAGGATGTTCTGTGGTCCATGTGAGGCAGGATAGTAAGAATCTAGAAAAATTCCTGGACAAATGGAAACTGAGCTGAGACAATTAACTGTTTGGGAGACTTGCAGCCAGCTTATTAATCACAGGACCTTATCTTCCCCAACCAACGGCACTTGATAGCAAATGGTTTGTAGGTCTCCTCCCTCACCAGAGAATACATAGCTTACATCACTCTGGTCTGGGAAGTAGAGCACAAAGAACCAATTCATGCCATTTGTGCCAGCCAAACCCAAGGGCAGATGAAGTCAGGGGGGGAATAACAAAAACCACATTAAAGCCAGGCACAACTAAGATAAAATAGAACAGTAAAACAGACCAAAGAATAATCCAAAACTCCCCTATACACTTCCCTTAATGCATCAGCACATTAAAAATGCACCTCGACAGCTGATCAGAAAAAAAAAAGGAT
>NW_006289092.1:171921-173618 GCF_000327345.1 Myotis davidii
GGGAACACACCCCAGTGTATGGGGTGTGTGTGTGTGTGTGTGTGTGTGTGTGTGTGTGTGTGTGTGTGTGTGTCTGCACTTGGGCGTGTGGTTTTTGCAGAAGGGGTTAGGAATGACAGAGCAGTGTCTTTGTTCAATGGGCATATAAGGCAGATGAACAAACATCTGCAAATATTGATTTCCGTTAACGCAACATGAAACTCCAAGGCATTTATACATACAATTCATATAAAATTTAAATCAATGGGTCTGGACTGAGGCTTTGTGATGGCTCTGGCCTTTGATCCCCTGCGAAGACCAGGGATGATTTCAGGACCCCACGGCAGCCTGAGGTCAGTGGAAAACAGGCAAGAGCATCAACAGTTTAGGCTTCAGTAAGTGAAGAGCTCAGGAAAGAACTCCTGGAGGGCCAGGTCCCATGGGCTGGTTTGATTTTATTGTTTTTTGGAAGGGATGGGGAAAGAAATGGGAGTGGACAGGATTTTTGTCTTTGGGTTGGTAGGTTACTGCCAGATGAGGGACAGGTTACTGCCAGGTGAGGGACACAAGGAAAACCTGTGGGCCTCAGAGGCACAGACACCAGGGAAGAATGTGGTTGTCAGGTAATTGGTCCAAGTCCTACCTAGATACATTCCGTGACTCAGGAGAGGTCTCCTCCACAGCCTGGAACCGGTCTCTGGAGAGCAGTCTCCAGGCTTGAACAGGATGCCCAGCAGCGGGGATGTGCGCAGCTTTCAAGCCATCACCCATCCCACAGTGTGCCAAGCAGTCCCTCCATCGTCGCCCCCACGTGCAGCCCACCAGCCCCTCTGCCACCCATCACACTTGTTCGTCAGCGGTTGAGAAGGCTGGTGTCTGTGCCAGGTGGTACACTTTGTTGTTGTAGAGGGCACCCGCATGGTCGTGTACCAGGTGCTCCACCAGGACCACCAGCTCCTGCACCAGGGCCTCCTGCTCCCTGCCCACTGCCCTGTTGTCAAAGAAACACACTCAGCCCCCACACTCAGCCACCAGAGCCCGCAGAGCATGGTTGTCAGTGTGGCACATGAAATCCTGCAGAGTCCTCACCCAGGTCCTCCTTGTGCATGAACAGCACAATGGTGCGAGCGACCATGCTGTCCCCAAACAGGACCTTGAGCATGCTCATGGCCTGCTGATCCTGTGCAGTGAAGCCACACAGCTGAGTCACCAGGAGCAGTGCGTAGGGCCCAGGCATTGACAGCAGGTAGCAGCGGGTTCGCTCCTGGCCCTCCAGGTCTGTCTTGGGTCTTAGGGAGCTAAAAAGGTCTGGGGTGTCCATGACTTCCATGTGCCACCTGTCCCACCTACAACTCCCCTCCTCACAGGTTCTGATCACTGAAGTGGCTGTGAGTCTGGAGAGGAAGCACCTGTGGCCCAGGATGCTGTTCCCAGTCGTGCTCTTCCCAGGCCCTGTCTTCCCCACCAGGATGAGCCTCAGCTGGGGCTTCTGCAGGGCCTGTGTGGTGTCTCTCGAACCTGGAGGACAAGTGATCTGTGAGCTTCCAAATCTTAAAGCAACATACCCCGGTTACCTGGATCCCCTGAGGCCTTTGAACAAGAACAACAGTGTCTCAACTCTGCTTTCCCACCAAAGCCTTACTGAGGTCATTGGTCAGAGCTTTCTGAACTCCAGGGGATCTTCAGCACCTATTCCTGTCCTCTCTGGTTTCACCACA
>NW_006289092.1:173738-175661 GCF_000327345.1 Myotis davidii
GCTGCCTCAGCTGGCCCCCGCAGCCCCAGCTTCATTCAGAAGATCCAGATGGTCGTTCTGCTGTTCAGTGTAATTAGCATATTAGGTCTTCATTGGATAGGATTTGGTTAATATAATTCACTCAATATAAATTTATGCTGCTATGAAAAAAGCACCTAGATTTATTGAATTTTAAGCCATGCCTGCTGTTGCCTTGGCAGGGCCAGATCAAATGATTCAGTGGGCCTTAAATAGCCTGAGGGCAAGATGTTCTCCAACTTTGTTCCAGAGGATGCCCCTTCATAATTCCAGATATGGCCTCACCCATTATCCCTGGTTCCCACAACCTGTGAGCTGTCCCTATTTGAGGCTTCAGTGGCCTCTGTCATACTTCTCCCAGATGCCATGGAAGATGGGCAGGAGGAGGCAGTAGGCCTGGCGGTGAAAGGCTGTCTGGAGTCCCAGACACACTGGTTTTGATTCACTGCTCTTTCATGGGTCAGTTATGTCATCTTAGAAGTTGCAAATCAAGTGTTAAACCTTTATGCAAAAATAGGAATAATAGTAGAGTTGTTTCTCCTGGGGCTGTTGAGAGGATTGAATGAAATCACCTCTTTCTTCCTTCTCTCCCTCTCTCCCTCCTCCTGCCTCCCCTCCCTCATAATCCCGTGCATGCTATAAAACCCCTGTTTAGCCTTCCATGTTCTCTAACATACTACCTGGTGTATCATACTCCCTCTAGTGCATGATCTAACACCCTCTACATCCTCTTCTGTGGAGATCACAGTAGGTTATTATCCTCATTTTACACTTGGGGAATGGAGGTCCAGGCTAGTCAAGGAAGTTCATATTCTCCCAGCTTGACAGAGGAAGGGACCCAACCAATATGCACATCTCAGTGCTCTTGTTGTTTTACCTGAGACACGTCAGAGACGTGTTTGGGGTTACCTGCTCAATCCTGAGTTTGCCCATTTCCATTACTATCCAGGGCTCATACCTGGAAGCAAGTACGCAGTACACATGTCCTTACCATAGACACTTTCTTCATCTCTTGCCATCTTCTGTTCTCCCATGTTTACCTGAAAGAGTCCCAAATACCATTCATTCATTCTTCAAACAGGTATAACTACCTATGATGTGTCAGCTCAACTCCAAAGAGCTGGCGACAACACAGTGACAAAGTCATTATTCCTGCTTCCCCTGAACTTCAGAATTGAAGGAAAAAACACTGGAAGGGCTGGGCTGGGCTTGGAATGATATTGTGAGAACATTTCATGAGCTTGACTTTGTTTTTTCAGGGACATAAAATCCAAAGGGCAGAAGGGAAATTTTAAGACTCATGCCAGTGAGAAAGTTTTAGACATTAAAGTTTCCCTAGTAATTCTATGTGATAAAATCTGTAGATACTTCAATTTCCCAGGAGCTTCAGAAGCCAGGGGAGACTTTGGAAAACAGCAAGAACTTGAAAATTTGTTCAGTGAACGAGGGATCCAGTTAGGGTGGATGGCCTGGGAGAAGTACAAGAACAGAACTGGAATTTTTGTCCTGTAAATTGGAAAAGAAACATATGTCCCAGGTGATCTGGAGCCTCTGACAATGCTTTTGGAAAGTAAACTCACTGTCCTGCCTCAATGTGTCTAAATATGACCAGTGTCCTGGAGAGACTGGGACCCTCCCCTCCAACTCCTGACATCCTGCCCCCAAAGTGAGGCTTCTCCAAGCAAAGTGGTTCCAGCCAATCAGTCGTCATTTAACACAATGGAACTTTCTGTGCTCACCAAGTCCCTGTGAACAGTGCACAGTCCCAAGTAAGAAGGTGGGCATCCAGGCTGCAGGAGATACTTGCTGCTGCTCCTGAGCTACTGTGTGTGAAACGCAGACATCCTTACACACCTGGGAGTGTGGAGTTACTCTTGCTAGATCCCGCTCCCCTTCCTGGTACAT
>NW_006289092.1:179198-179601 GCF_000327345.1 Myotis davidii
CCAGCGCTCAACCCCCTGATTGGCCTGGCCTCTGCCACCCGGGAGCAGGCCTAAGCCAGCATGTCGTTATCTCCCAAGGGGTCCCAGACTGTGAGAGGGCACAGGCCAGGCTGAGGGACACCATCTCCCCCTCGAGTGCACAAATTTTTGTGCACCAGGCATCTAGTAGTAGATTATAAAGTTAAATAGTGGATTATAAAGTTCATTTTGATGAAGAAAAAAGTAAGTTATTTAGCCCCATCAAGAAAAAGAACAAGATGGAAGGACTAGCTCTACCATGAGTCAAACACTGTAGTTTCTATGATTACAAAAGTGTGATGTTGTACAAATACAGAGAAGAGTGAAACATGAACAGAAAATTCATGAAGATACCAAATTAATCATAAATTATTTATTTATATTC
>NW_006289093.1:0-5153 GCF_000327345.1 Myotis davidii
GTTAGGGTCAATTAGCATATTACCCTTTTATTACATAGGATATTGTGTTCATTTCTTTTTAGATAATTTAAATTGTATAATATACTAGAGTCCCAGTGCATGTATTTGTGCACGGGTGGAGTCCATCAGCCTGGACTGTGCCCTCTTACAATCCAGGATCCCTTAGGGGATGTCGGACTGCTGGGTTTCTGCCCAGTCCTGCAGGATGGCCTGCAGTGATCAGGCCAAAACCTGTCAGTCTGACATCTCTCTGAGGGATGTAGCAGTGCCAAAGTGGCAGGCAGCCAGGGAGGAGCCCCAGCTGGGGGTGGGCACAGCTCTGCTGCTGCTTATCCTGGCCCTGCTGTGCCTTCCGCTGCTGCTGCCACTACCGCCACCACTGCCACCACCATGCTCCTTGATATCAGTAGTACTGTTGTGGAGACAGGAGAGGCTCCCAGCTGTGCTCACCAGTTGTGAGCTGGCTTCTGGCTGAGCGGCGCTCCCACTGGGGAAGTGCACTGACCACCAGGGGGGAAGCTCCTGCATTGAGCATCTGCCCCCTGCTGGTCAGTGCACATCATAATGACCAGTTGACTGTTCGTTCTGGTCGTTCCATCATAATGGCCACATAGGCTTTTATATACATAGATTTTATCTTACCAATGAAACAGTAATATTCTTTTAGAATAAAATATTATTCTTAAAAATGTTAAATGTATTTATGAAACTACCATAATATAAAAATAACATTATTCAAACAAATATAAACTGAACAATGAATAATACTTATTTTGAGATAATGATTCATAATAATGCTGATTCAGAAAATTAAAAGTTTTCTCTAAAACATGTACTACCTCTTGGTCATAATGTTTGAAAGTACTGGGGCAATACAGTTGTTATTTTAAGATTTGAAGTAACACACTGATATTTTCTTTTAAACATTTAGACATTCAAACAAATATAACCTGAACAATGAATAATACTTATTTTGAGATAATGATTCATAATAATGCTGATTCAGAAAATTAAAATTTTTCTCTAAAACATGTACTACCTCTTGGTCATAATGTTTGAAAGTACTGAGGCAATACAGTTGTTATTTTAAGATTTGAAGTAACACACTGGTATTTTCTTTTAAACATTTAGAAAGAACCAATATTTTTCTGATCTTATTGCTCTCATAAGTTGTTTGCTTTTGTGCTCTAATGAGTCCTCTTTTATCATCTGAAGCTATTATTCTGAAACACAAACTAAGGTCTCTACTGCATGGCATCTCTATCTCCTAATCCAAGTGTAGATGTGGTAGGCCAACACTGTGCAAATATATCACAGGAGTTGCATTTGAAGGTCAATAACTCAGGGTGATTTTATCATATGTCTTCTGGATTAAATTGAATTGAAATGTATGAGGGAGAGAAATATATTTGAAAGGAAAAATGTGCTTGTGGTGACTTGAGGACTTACTTGCAAACTATGCTTTTTAAATGTTACATAACAGAATATATTCTTTAAAAAATATATTTATATTGATTTCAGAGAGGAAGGGAGAGGGAGAGAGAAATAGAAGCATCAATGCTGAAAGAGAATCATTGATCAGCTGCCTCCTGCACACCCCCTACTGGGGATTGAGCCCACAACCTGGGCATGTGCCCTTGATAGGAATCAAACTGGGGACCCTTCAATCCACAGGCCTATGCTCTATCCACCAAGCCAAACCAGCTAGGGTGATAGTATATACTTTAATAAATACTTTGCCATTTTTTTATTAGTCTTTCATAATGCCCATTTTATTGCATGTTAGCTTTAGCATGGCCAGCCAGACTTTGTAAAGATAAAATACCAAGTAGATATGGTAAAAGTCTGAAAAGACAAGGATGGAAAATTATAATTAATGGAAAAGTATCACTCCATCCCCCACAGATTGTCATTGTCCAAATTTCAATTACTTTGGAAGAGTGACTATTTAAAAAATAGAAATGCTAATGAAAATTCAAATTGAAATGCAAATAACTTAGTCTCTCTTTGCTACCTTAAATGAAGTTTAGAATTTGATCAGGAAGGGAAAAGAAAAGAAAAATAAATGAAGGAGTTAGTGTCAGAGCAAAGTGCATAAAGCAGAAAGTCCTGATGGGTTGGAAGTGGAGAGATAGCCTTAATTCATCATAATGTATTATTCCATACAGAGATGAACCTAATAGACATCAGCAGAGGGGATAGCCTGTACTATCAGATGTTTAAGATGACATAATGGGATACAATTTCAAGGCCACACATCAATTGCTCAGAGGCTCAGTGGGAGTAACTCTACTATTTGAGATAAGGGAGTTTAGAAAGCATTTACATTATTATATTAAAAACTAGAGGCCTGGTGCAAAAATTCGTGCATGGGTGGGATCTGACCAGCCCACCCCTTTTGGGCCTGATCGGGGCCAATCAGGGCCAATTGGGGCTGATCAGGGCTGGGCTGGCCAGGGTGAGGGGATGTGGGAGGTTGGCCAGCTGGCCTGCCCTTGATGGGGGAGAGGGGTCAATCGAGTCCGGGCTAGCCAGGGGGAGGGTACATGGGAGGTTGGTCGGTTGGCTCCACCCCCAATCAGGCTGGTTGGCCAGCCCCAGTGTGCATCATAGCGACTGGTTGTTCTGGTTGTTCCGGTCATTCTGGTTGTTCTGGTCGCTTTGCTTTATATATACAGATTATAAATTGCTCACCTTTTTGTCTTGGAAATTTTAATGTCTAACTCATGCATTTAATATTTTCACAGTGTAATTTGATTAATAAAATATCATACTTTATAAAATATATTTTATTGATTTTTTACAGAGAGGAAGGAAGAGGGATAGAGAGCCAGAAACATCGATGAGAGAGAAACATCAATCAGCTGCCTCCTGCACACCCCCCACTGGGGATGTGCCCGCAACCAAGGTGCATGCCCTTGACCAGAATCGAACCCGGGACCCTTGAGTCCACAGGCCGACGCTCTATCCACTGAGCCAAACCGGTTCTGGCAAAATATCATACTTTTATTGATGAATAATTGTGGCAGTACTGAATAGGATAAATAGGATCAAGTCAATTATTTTCTTACAATAAATTCCTATTAAAAAGACAATCTAGGAGCTAGGGGAGAGATGAATCAGCAGAGCACAGAGTATTTTTGTGGCAGTGAAGATACTATGTATGATACCACAATGATGGATATATGTCATTATGCATTTTGCAAACCCATAAAATGTACAACACCAAGAATGAAGCAAGATGTAAACTGTGAACTTTGGGTAATTATGATGCATCCATGTGGATTCATCAGTTGTAACAAATGTACTGCTACAGTGGGAAATGGATAACTGGAGAGGCTATATATGTATGGGGGCAGGGTATATGTGAGAAATCTCTGTAAGCTTCCTCTCAATTTTTCTGTGAACTTTATCTATGAAAAAATTGTATTTTATAGATTCAGTTTTTCCATCATGTGGTTCACATGAAAAGAACAAGATTTTGAAATTAACTAGATGCTATGTATTTATAAAACAAACACACAAACCAAACACTTAAAAGTGAACTTTTATTTTGTTCAAAATAATTGCAATCTAGACTTGGGGCAGTAAAGGTATTGCCATTTGGGAGATCATGGTTACAAATGTGGGTTTTGTGATCATTTGACATCTACTATATAAATTGCTTAAAAGGGGAGAAAAAAAGGAATAGCATCATTCTATAAAAGAGGAGGAGGAGAGGAGAAGGAGAAGGAGGAGGAGAAGGAGAAGGAGAGGGAGGGGGAGGGGGATGGGGAGGGGAAGAAGAACGGGAAAAAAAAGGATAGAAAAATAAGAAATGTGTGAGTTTTTCCAGCTGGTAAGGTTGCGCTTCTGTAGTCTTCATTTTGCCCCAACTGTTCCAATTTTTATTTTCCTTAATTTGAGCCCCTCAGGTTATTACTAGGGAGCAGCACTTCTTAGAATTTATTCTTTCAAAAAGATTCCAGGGCCAATTAACTTTAAGAACGACTCCCTTAAAGTTAAGAATTATTTCCTACCACAGTTTTGTTTGGAGCAATGATTTTCAACCTTTTTATCTCATGGCACAGATAAACTAAGTACTAAACTTCTGCAGCACACCAAAAATTTTATTATATTGTTTGCCAATCAGATAAGAAAAAATAGGTATAATTTTCATTCATTCCCATCAGACAGCTATTGTTGTGGTGGCTGTTGCCATTCTTTAATTTGATAATTTAAGGGGAAAGAGGTCAGTGTCCCTGACTAAATAGGGAGGTATTACATGTTTTAAAAGTTCTTGTGGCACATCAGTGTGCCTGCCATAGCATACAGGTTGAAAACGCTAGTTTAGAGGAACTGGAGAGGCTATACATGTATGGGGGCAGGGTATATATGAGAAATCTCTGTAAGCTTCCTCTCAATTTTTCTGTGGAACTTTATCATGAAAAAATTGTATTGTATAGATTCAGTTTTTCCATCATGTGGTTCACATGAAAAGAACAAGATTTTGAAATTAACTAGATGCTATGTATTATAAAACAAACACACAAACCAAACACTTAAAAGTGAACTTTTATTTTGTTCAAAATAATTGCAATCTAGACTTGGGGCAGTAAAGGTATTGCCATTTGGGAGATCATGGTTACAAATGTGGGTTTTGTGATCATTTGACATCTACTATGCAGTTGCAAGGGTAATTTCAGCAAGAAGAAGAAGGAGAAGAAGGAGGAGGAGGGGGAGGAGGAGGAGGAGGAGGAGGAGGGGGAGAAGCAGTTGACAGAAGAGAACCAGGATTGGATGGTGTCACATTGTGTAGGATCAAAGGACTAAAGAGTTCAAAGAAGGAAGGAGATACAGCAGTGTCAAATACTTCAAGGAGTTTAAAGAATGAAAACCACTGTTGAATTCCACAATCAGAAGACCATTATCTCCTTCAAGAGAGTAATTTCTTGCCCGGCTGGCTTGGCTCAACCTATGAACCAGGTCATGGTTCAATTCCAGGTCAGGGCACAAGCCAGGTTGTTGGCTCAATCCCCAGTGGAGGGTGTGCAGGAGAGGGCCGATTGATGATTCTCTCTCATCATTGATGTTTCTCTTTCTCCCTCTCACCCTTTCTCTCTGAAGTCAATAAAAAATATATACTAAAAGAAAAAAAGCCAGTAAGTTCTATG
>NW_006289093.1:5200-8223 GCF_000327345.1 Myotis davidii
GGTGGCTGTTCATTCTTTAATTTGATAATTTAAGGGGAAAGAGGTCAGTGTCCCTGACTAAATAGGGAGGTATTACATGTTTTAAAAGTTCTTGTGGCACATCAGTGTGCCTGCCACAGCATACAGGTTGAAAACGCTAGTTTAGAGGATTTATGATGCTAATGTGCATTGTAAATGCCCAAAAGGGAATACTTACTGTGTATGTGATGTTTACCAAATTTATTTGATGACTAATAGATTTGTCTGCATACCTAAGCACTTTAAACCAGAGTTTTGGCAGAGTGAGAACTACAGAGATGTGAGAGTCAGCTTTCTGAACACTCATCAGAGAACAGCTGCAAGTGTGTTGATGGGTGCTTAAAATATTTAAAAAAAAAGATTACAAGAGTATGAGAAGGGGATCCCTAGTCCCAGTTGGTGTATTATCTATAATAATAAATGGGTAATATGCTAACTAGACTGGATGTCTTCTGGACTTCATTCTGGACATCCTTCCTGAAGAAGCCGTGGCCAGAGGGAAGCCAGCTGGGTCCCAGATGCCTGCGGGCAGCCCGAGGGAGGCCAACCCAGGTCCTGGGTGCCTGCCTGCTGGCAGCCGGAGCAGGGAAGCAGTCCAGGTCCCGGGTGCTGGAGGGAAGCCGGTGTACAAATTTCATGCATCAGGCCTCTAGTTTAGAATAAGGAGGGCAGTGACTAACTAAGCAGAACTAAGTACAAACACTACTTCACTCTCAATACCCCACCACCATAATTTATTTCTTAGGTTGGAAAAAGGTAGAGTAAGAAGCAATAGTTGCTCACCTTCACAAATGAAGGAAATATAACATCGAAGTGATGATGCCCCTGCTGCACAGGGAAAATAGGGTGATATTAAGGTGTTTAATGCCCTGACTTCTATTTACAAGCTTTTGGAATATGCAGCAAGTGTACCCTTCCTCAGACTCCCTAAAGGAGCTGCTGAGGCAAGAGGAATCCATTATTCCACCTTAAGGAACCAATGGCATGGTATGAGGAAATTCATAATGAAAATGAGAGGGATAGTGCTTAATTGGGGAGAGTGGAGCTATTCACAAGATACATCTGAGACAAAACCAAGCTTACTATTCTACCCCCTTCCCTTTAGGTTGGCTAATTAAGAAAAGGGGTATTTCCAGATACATTACCTAAGGAAAAAATTCACAGTATCTACTCATTTTCGAACTGGATTTTGGAAAGGTTTGGAGAGCAAAGAAACCCCAATGCCAAAGCTTATTTGACTTATCTGTACCTGCTTGCCCTTGAAAAACATAAGCAGAACAGAAAAAGAGGGTGAGAAACAGTCTGAAAATGCAGTAAAATAATAATTACCACAAATAAGTAGAGACATGTAAATTCATGATGGAACCACCATTACAAGCTGCCACCTAACATAATAGTGCTGCTAAACTCTAATATAACAACATGAATTCATTTGCAGAGACAAGCAGTAAAGAGATGCTTGAAACATAATCCAAGGGCCTGATACCAGTCCATGATGTATGAGTCCACTTCTGAGCTTAATAGGAATGTGACCAGAAGACATAGGAAGAAATCAAATTCATTATGCATCGGAAGAAGCAAAAGTAATGATGCTAAAACCCGAGGACAAGGGCTAACACACTTTTCTTTTTTCCTGAACAAGTTAAGGCTCAAAATTCTTATCAACGTCAAATAGGGGAGATCTTTATTTTAAGAAAAGAAGGAATAATATCCTTGTGAGGAAATGCAGGGCAACCTTTCCTTCTTGTGTTTTAAAAATGAAAAAAAAAATAATACTGGGATAATTAATGAAGATTAAAAAGACATAGAAATTACTTATTCATTTTGCTCTATTTTTACCTGTGGGATATTTTTGTCTTCAAGATGATTGTTTATGCTAAAAATTAGTAGTATTCTATTGTTATCTCTATTAGAAGTGATTTTTTTTAAAAATTCTAAAATTCCAAAGATTTTGTGAACCATAGCTTCCATAAAATGTGCTCACTGAAGCTAAAGCATTTCAGCCTGATGTGTTATTTTTTTTTTAAATCAAGGTAACATTTTAAGCTGTTATAAGCAACCATACTCACACCTTCCAAAAAAGTAGATGCTATTTTCACATATCAATCAATGATATTTAAACCCTCATATTGGAAAATACAGTTAATTGGATTCTGTGTTTATATTTTAACTTTTACACAGCTTAGATAGAGAGTATTGTTTCCATACCTTTTTAATTATTAGAAACTTATAATGGATATGGACTTTTTCAAAATAAGAGTGTAATCTTGTTGGGATACCTATCATCCTATTGATTGCCAGATATTATTAACTTCTTTAACTTCCTAGCAGATGTTCTCCTCCTCCCTCACAGCTCCATGTGTGCCTTTCCTACACTGTAAGAGATTTGCATGTATTTCCACTAAATGTTACAATTGTGTCTGATTTTTTTTTGTGATTTAATATCACTTCATTAAATATATTTTAATGTTTATGATGTTTAAGCATTTCATGGCATGTTGAGATAAACATAAATAAAACTACCTTATTTTACTGTATGGTAGATGAAAGTCACAAATAATCCTTATAAAATAAAACCCTAATATGCAAATCAACCTAATGGAGGAACAACTAGCAGAATGACATGTTGCTGTGATGCGCACTGACCACCAGGGGGCAGACGCTCAAAGCAGGACTTGCCCCCAACCAGGGCAGCTCCTGCATTGAGCATCTTCCCCCTCCCCCAACACACACACCTCACACCCCCAGAGGGAAGCAACTAGCAGCTGCAATTGGGGAGGCGGGGCGGCCAGAGGGTGGTGCCTGGCTACGAGCCAAGGCAGGTGCCAGCAGGGGCCTCCAGATTGCCCTGCCCACCGGTTGCCCCACAGATGGCCCTGATCACTGGCCAGGCCTAGGGACCATACCCTATATATTGGGAACAGTCCCTTAGATTTAAAAATCAAAACCTGGCAAGGCTACTCTAACACTGAAAAAATAGGATGATGCAGTGATGACATGCATGG
>NW_006289093.1:8763-9707 GCF_000327345.1 Myotis davidii
TCTCAATCTCGTTTTGAAGAACAGTATGAAACTGTGATAGACTGGAAGCAGAGAAATATGTTCAAAGCTAAGAATTAGTAGGAATTGATGAAATCTCTATTGGGGAAAGGGAAATGTTGAAATTACTGAAGGATTATATTTAGGAAAATTAAAGGGTTGATGAGACCTTAAAACATGGAAGAGAATCCGAAGGGATGATTTATTTCTGATAGCCAATAGTATTTGATTTTGAATATATTGAATATGTGATATTGTCTGAACACCCATGATAGTGGTCAGTCCAGCCGGAAAAAAAGGTTTGAAGGTCAATAAGTCAGAGGCAACATTTAGAAGTGATGCTTGAACACATAATCTGAAATTGTTGGAGTAGATTACTCATCCAGGGAGCTCTAAGAGAAAATAAGAAGAGTCTGGTGTAGGGATTAAGTAGGTGTAGTTAGACTTTTAAAAGATTCAGACAAAAAACAATTGAAGTTAGAGAGATAAAGGCAGACATGCTTTGGGAAGGAAGAAAGGGAGTGCTATAAGAACTGAAAATGAGAGAGTTCGCTTGGCAAACAAAACTCTCACAGATTCTACAGGGTGATAAGAGGAAGATAAAGGGATAAGGAGTCAAAAGATTAAGGAAATGGAGGTTGCTCAATCTTGTGAACATTTTAGTAATTTATGGAATAAAAATAAATAGAATAGCCCATGGAGAAATCAAGACTAGAAAAAACATCCTCAGAATGAAAATAAAGAAATGAATATGCTAAAAAATAAAAATTATGAATCTAGTTGAAAGGAAAAGATTAAAAAAAAATAGTCCCAGTTGTTGGAGACCCAGGTAGTCTTAGATATTTACACATGTAAATCTATCCTCACAACAATATGTAATATGGGAGATGTCATCCTTATGGAAAAGCACAGAGAAAAGAGGCTTGGAAAGAGTATGCATTTTTAAG
>NW_006289093.1:10435-32613 GCF_000327345.1 Myotis davidii
CTGATCACTTTCACATCATATCCCAGCACACTATCAGGTAAGGTGAGATTCCCAATATTTAATATAATACAATGCTCCACTTACACAAACATGGGATAGAGCAATCCTATTATGTTAACTATTGCCCTGTTTGGTATGTGTAGATCATATTATACTTTGCTTATTCATGGTAAAGAGATAGCAAGGAGCTAATTCCAATTTTACTGTAAAATGGATGAAAATATAAACCATTCGTTCAATGGTAGAGTCTATTTTTGCAGTGAGTCCTGAAATGAAATGGTAGATAGTAAGTACCTGTCCATTACCAACATGGCTCTTTTAAAATAGAACAGGGAAAGGATTAAAATTCTTTAGATAGGATACTTGTCCATAGTCATTATTCAATAACTGACATTTTGTGACCTCATAAAAATGTTAACACCCATTTTCTCATTCATATGTAACCCCAGAAAAAATTAAACTGGCCCCAATCATAATTTATATGGGCATATATTAACTACTTCTAAGAATCTTCACTTTTGTTACTAAATGACATACTGAAATTTCAACCCCATATTGAAGTTTTACTTTTCATTTTTAATATTGAAATTATTAGATATATCTGACCCACAAAAATACAAATAGCATGACAAATAGGATAACTTAAATAATGTGATGTTTTCACCAAGAATAATGTTTCCTAGAGTCTGCTCATAAAATAATATGAGTTACATTTGAACCATTTCTTAAATCAAATAATACAGACATAGCATTTTGATAAGATATTTTTTCTCTGAAGAAACCTTCTGGATTCCACAGCATCTACCAAATAATTACATAATTAAAAGTTTGGTGTGTTAGGCAGAATAATGCCTCATGCCTGGATATACACACACACACACCCAAAGATGTCCACAGTTTAATCTCCAGAATCTGTTAACACGCTGCCTTAAATGGCAACAGTGTTTTGAGAGCTTCCAGAAAGAATGTTGTTCTGCCAATATAATTGGGACTTCTGACCTCCAAACATATACTAAATATATGTTGTTTACACCAGCAAGTTCATTTAGGTTATATGAAGTTTCCCCAGCCTATTCTTTTATGAGGTTGATCTTATATAATAAAGAGGTAATATGCAAATTAACCCTCATGCCCTCACAAGATGGCTGCCTACGACCAGGCTGGCAGGGCTGTTAGTGAGGACGGCCAAATAGCTGAACAGCAGGCTGCATAGGGTGACCAGGCCAGCAGGAGGTCCAGTTTGGGATGACCAGGCCAGCAGGGGGGGCAGTTGGAGGCGACCAGGCCAGTGGAGGGAGGGGTCAGTTAGGGGCAACCAAGCTGGCAGAGGGTGCTGTTGGGGACGACCAGGCCTGCAGGCAGGTGAGCGATTAGAAGCCAGTGGTCCAGGATTATGAGAGGGATTTCCGACTGATCAGGCCTAAATTGAGGGGTCCCGGATTGGAGAGGGTGCAAGTTGGGCTGACCAGCCCCCTACCCCCACCTCCCATGAACAAATTTTGTGCACCAGGCCTCTAGTAGTAAATATTTATTTTAAATATAAGACAGTCCCAGTAGTATAATATAGTGCTTGAAGGAGTTTCTCTGACACAAGCACAAATTGGTATTTAGCAAAGATTCAAATGACCTCCTATACAGATTTCTGAAGATCCTTTCCTAAGTGTCTCCCTCCTGTCCAGGATATACCTCTGGTATCTACATGCCTCAGATTTAACTATACTTTCTGAATTCTCAGCTCAGTGACACCACCGTGCTCTGCGAGGGATCTTTATTCCTGAACTACAATTCAGCATGTGTCATTATCAAACAGAGGAGGTCATGTGATTTCCTCCTTTGTTTAGCTTCAGAGGGATCATGGTCTTACGCTGCCTGTAGTTTTGTTTATTGTATGGCTGTCAAATCAACCTTTATTAAATTATTTATATATTCATTCATCACTCAAGCTGGGCATCCTGTTGTCCACAGACTGGGCAGTCCCTAGGATATCTTTAAAGGTTCCATAGAGCCCTCTGGCTAAAAATTAGTGATGCATATTTTGGGCAATGTTGTCAATCTAGGAAAAGTAATATTTCCCCTGTGCTTATTTATTTTATTGATCATTATTATTTTTTTTGCTTCATTCTGTCTCTGAGTGGTTCCTTAAGGACTTTAATGAGCAAGACAGAGGGAGAGCGACCACCTCAATTTGGGCCAGTCTGCTCTGATAGTTAGTTTCACTATCATCCTTAAACCTTTCCAGTCACTAGTTGCCCTGGCAAAGTCACTACCAACTCTTTTTGGATGCAGCTGCAGAGGGCTGGTGTTGAGGACCAGGGCAGACGTGGCACTTACTTCCCTACCATCGCGCATCAGTTGTATGTCATTAATGTCTTTGGTTCGAACTTGGGCAGCATGATGGAGATAGCCGGTATTGGATAAACCTAGCTGCAGGGCGACTAAAGAAAATTTTACCTTGGCCTCCTTTGAGCTGAAAGCCTTCTGTAGTTTTCAATATTAAAACAAAACACAACATTTTTTTCATGAAAATTGTCCATGTTTCTAATTGCTTGTGGAGATTATTTAAGACTGTTACTCTACCCTGGCTGGAACCAGAGTCTGGCAAATACGTAGTTAAAAATCAAGCATAATTGATCTATTGTGCTAGAGATCATAATATCATAACTGTCTTATGAATGATTGTCATTTACTTAGAATAGGTGTAAAGAAACTTTTTAAAGTCATATCTTGGTTGGAATGCAGGTTGCTTAAGGATATACATTTCTAAATTTTTTTCATGCTATATATTTAAAATGTATAGCTTTATGTAAGTTTGAACCCCAAAATGTATACGTAAATATCTGTGTCTGTGTTTAACAGATAATGCATTTTGATATAACTCATCTTCATTCATTTATATAGAGCTTCCAAGAGTGGGAAAGTGTGTAACTGATTATAGTAGTAAGGCCATGGGGGTTTTGGTTTGAAATGCAAGATGCATGTAAGTGGAATATAAAAGAATGAAGAGGTAAAATGCAGTGCTAAGAGGTTGCATTTTGTGATCAGGTGAACTACCTTAAGCCAACGTGAAGCATTCTGGTCAATATGGATATATGAACTGTTTGTATCCAAATATTCTTGATCAAATATAGTGTTCCTTCACTGGGACAGACTATTCCAGACTTCTAGGAAACATATGCAGCTGATCTATTGCTTCATTCAAGAAGTTGCCAAAGACTCTTATAGTGTTAACCCTATTTGGACTTTCTTAGCCTGAAATTTCCAAATAATCACATTAATTTAAAGTAAGACATAGTCTGAGTAATAGGATTAAATTAAAAAGTAATGTCTATAACATATGCTGAATGTTCTAAGCTATCACAGCCCAGCCTGATGGGGACAAAGTAGATGAACTCGACTGAAATCAAAGAATTCAATTTTGATTCAACATTGGCACCTCATATTAAAGTACATTTTAAAAACATACAAAAAATGAAATCACCTACCTTAGGCTAGATATACATGCTTAATACTATTGGATGAATTGATTTAGTCAAATGGTTGATTGCCTTTTAAAAAATAACCTTATTACTTATTGGTTATATTGAGTTTCCCACTTTTTATTAATTGATCTTATTTGCATAAATAAATATTATGCTTTAATGAAAATGTTGAATGAAATCTTTAAAATATATTTTTATTGATTTCAGAGATGAAAATAAAGGGAGACAGAGATAGAAACATCAATGATGGGAGAGAATAATTAATTGGCTGCCTCCAGCACATCCCACACTGGAGATCTAGCCATAATCTGGGCATGTGCACTGACTGGTAATTGAAATATGACCTCCTGGTTCATAGGTTGACATTCAACCACTGAGCCATGCTAGCTGGGCTTGAATGACAGTTTTCATCATAAGAATAGATTTCTTATACTCTACTCTCCCATGAAAGTATGCTCTTTCTTTCAGCTCTTTTAAAATAAATTATTACATTCTTAGAAGTTTTCAAAATATGAATTTTGAGTTGATTTAAGCATAAAGAACTTTAGCTTTATTAATGCAATTTGGAAAATCAGAGTAAAGTTTGGAGAAAATAAAAATAGAATGCATAGTGAACATATGTACAGAAATTATTTTGTGGAAAACGACCACAACATTACAAACACAATAACAAATACCGTAGTGTGAAGTTGCCAGTCATAGAAAAGCTACTTTTCAAGGTCCAAAGAAATAAATTTATCTGAAACATTGGAAAATAGCAACTTTACCTTCTATAGTTTACTAAGTCTCCTGCATCTACATAATTGACTCTCCACTTATAATATTCTGTGTCTCTTTTAAAATTTTACAGTTCTACTTGAGTTTATGTCTTATTTTTTCCACAACATTGTAAACCCTGAGGTCAGGGACTGAGTCATATTGAGCTTTATATTCTCATGATCACCCAACACAATGTTTTGAACACTGTAAGGTAGCATTTAATATGTTTGATGAAAACATGGTCTAAAGACTCAGAACAGCATATGTCAATATACAAAACAAAACAAAACAAAAAAACACAGAATGTTTCCCAGCTTTCCAATGTTTTTAAGGTTTGACCTTGATCTTCAGCAAAACTCTTGAGCATGGGAGGAGAGAGAGGGGAAGATTTTGTTGCTACAAATTAATCTCAATTAAAATTAATATTACCTAATTTTTATCCTTATTTTTCTTTATATTCTCTTAGAGCTATTTTTATTTTTGCCTATAAGCTAATAATGCAATCAGACTGATACTTTTTTCTTGGTCCTCAACACTGTAGTGAATTCTGTTCAATTGCTTGCCCACCTGAGGATATACTCAACCAATTCAAAGCACTTTATCAATGCAAATCACATAGAGAAATATACATTGAAAATTACCTAGGAAAAATAGCTATAAATATTTCACAATCCTATATAATAAAAGGCTAATATGCAAATCGACTGAATGATGGAATGACTGGTCATTATGACGTGCACTGACCACCAGTGGGAAGACACTCAATGCAGGAACTGCCCCCTGGTGGTCAGTGCGCTTCCACAGGGGGAGTGCCACACAGCCAAAACCCGGGCTGACGGCTGGTGAGCACAGTGTCGGTTATGGGAGCCTTTCCTGCCTCTGCATCAGTCAGACAGCCCCCAAGGGCTCCTGGACTGCTAGAAGGTGTAGGCCGAGCTAAGGGAAACTCCCTCCCTCCCAAGTGCACAGATTTTGTGCACTGGGCCTCTAGTATTTTAATAACACATGAGTATCAGCTGCCACTTCTCTCAATGATCAAAACAGATAAAGACTGAAGAATTATAGAATACTAGAGGCCCGGTGCATGGGATTCCTGCACTGGCAGGGGGCATGGCCTGCGAGGATTGGCTGGCTGTGGGAGTGCCACTCATCCCAGTCAGCTGAATGGCTGTGAACTCACCCTCTGAGCAGCTGCTCTCTGGTCCGGCATCTTCTGTGGAGCTGGAGCACTCGCCTCTCCAAGAGACCCATTTGAGGCCGGACCTAGGGACAATAGCACTGAAAGGCGGTGGAGTTGGCCTTAGTCCTCTGGCAGCCATGAACTCACCTCCCAGTTCCAGTGTCAGCTCTGCAAGCCTGGCGGTGGCACTTCACAGCCTGCGGGCATCCAAAGGAGGTGGCAGGGAGTAAGGAGGAAAAGCCTGGGGTGAGGAGGCAACAATTGCAGACCAGGTTCCTGCTGTTGGCCTGGGGTTCGCATTGGGAGTAGCTGCTCATCCCGGTCAGTCAAGCGTCTCTCCCACTGTGGTAGCACACTGACCACCATGGGGCAGATCCTGCGTTAAACACCTGCCCCCTGATGGTCAGTGCACATCATAGCAACTGATTAACTGGTGGTTCTGGTCGTTCTGCCATTGGGTCGCTGGGCTTTTATTATATAGGATTCTTCAGTTACTTCTGGTTATTGCCTTTCTATTTAAGTGGGATTATCTATATAACCTACTCATATATTTTATTTTTATGCACACGTTCATTGCATGGTACTGATTTTAATTCTATGCCTCTGCATGCACTCAAAAACAGTTCAATTAATTTTATAGTAAGGTAATTTTAAAATTTCATTTTAAAGTAGCTGTTTTACTGAAACTGGGGCTGTTGGACTTTAATAGCCCTAGGCAGACAAAGCTTTATCTACAAAAATTAACAAAAATTAAGTGATTAATGACATAAAATAGTCTTTTTTAAATCAATTTTAAAAATGATCCCTTGGAGTCCAATATAAACCCAGAGAAAGCTTTTCTAGAACATTTCTCTGTGGACTCAAACAATGCCTACCTATTTAAATAGATGCATATTACCTCTTTTTTTATTGCTTTAGTATCTCCACTTTTTATCATAATTTTTGTCTAAATGACTTAGTTTCTCTTTATTGCCCCATATTCTACAGAAAGAGGCTAATAACTATGCATACATATAAGGTTTTATAAATACATTTGAAATCTCATTTAAAATATTCTTTAAGATTAAACTCTTCGGACCACATAATTGCAATACTTTTAATTTTTCTCAAAGGTCGTATGATTTTCAACCTTTTAATCTATTGGTAATTTTTTACTTGGCTCAAAACCACTCTATCTTTTGCAAAAGTCATTCTTCTAGCTTACGATACCCAAATACTTGGAAGACTAGGGGAAAAATGCAAGTCATAGCTTGCCAAGAAGTAAGGCACTAGTAAATATTGTGTGCTTCATATTGTGACTACAGTGGGTTGTACTAAAAGTAAACAAGTTCTTGTATAAAGTGCAGTTTTCTTTCAAAACATGTGTGTGTGACCTTAAGAAATTTAGTCCCAAGTTTTTCTTGTAGGAACAAGATTGCTTGTATCAGCAGGTGGGCGTGAGTAGCAGATAATGAACTTAAGTCTCAGTTTATTTTTACAAAAACATTATAAGCAAAGACAAGCACAATAAAAGGTAATCAGAAAGATTAGGTCAATATTATCCTAAATAAGGGCAACAGAAAAATCAGAAAATAAGAATACATAGAGTCTGGATATTGCTATCATTATAGATTTTAAAATGAATTTAATATTATGTTTAAGGTGATAAGATATCAAAATACCAGGAACTTTAGTAGACTGAAGGAAGAAATAATCAAATATAATTATAGAACTTAGAAATAGAAAAAATGAAGTTAATAAATCACTAGATATGTTTCACTACATATTAAAAACCCTTATGTAGTTTAAGTTAAAATTTAAATGTTGCCGAAACCGGTTTGGCTCAGTGGATAGAGCGTCGGCCTGCGAACTGAGGGGTCCCAGATTCGATTCCGGTCAAGGGCATGTACCTGGGTTGCGGGCACATCCCCGGTGGGAGATGTGCAGGAGGCAGCTGATCGATGTTTCTCTCGCATCGATGTTTCTGACTCTCTATCTCTCTCTCTTCCTCTCTGTAAAAAATCAATAAAATATATTTTTAAAAAATTAAATGTAAAATATAATTAGCAGTGATTCCATTCATGTGGAGAAATATTTCTGCTTATTTTTTATAAATGACAATTTTCTATAATTACCACATATTCTATAATAAGAATAAAATATGCCAGATGGCATTGAAAAATTAATTAGTGAACACCACTAAACCTTTAAAATTTAAATAATTAATAATGGAATAATAAAATGAATAGAAAATTTTAAATCATGTAAGTTTGGTATTTAACTAATCAACAACTATTCATGGTTTGCCTAATGCACACCATGGAAAGTTGAGTATGAAAAACAATATATTTGAATACTGACTTGACCTTTAAAAGACACGAACATTTAATTATAGCATAAACAATCACCACTCCATACTAAGAGGAACGAAATATAATAAAAGTTTTGCATGTTTATCCAAATGAACATATAAATTAAGGAATAATATTATTCCTCTAATGAATAAATATGCTACAATGCTATGATATCACATAACATTTCCATTTATATATCCTTCATTGTCTACGTAAGGGAGACTGAATAAAATAAAACTAAAGCATTTATGATTTCTAATTGTTATAGTTGTTATAAATAAAAACAAACTTGTATTCTTTCCCAGATTTTTCAAACTAATATTTTCTTTACTTTTTTCTAATGACAAATATTTTGTAATAGTATGTTTTTCAAAAATAGAATGCAATTTCTTATTAGATATTGAGTTCTTATGACTAAATGTATTCATAGAGAGGTTCATTTAGCAAAATTAATGCATAGAAGAATAATCATCATATCGCATCTAGACTGTGTTGCTGTTTTCTCTCTTTTTTAAATTTTTTACTGATTAAGGTATTGCAAATGTGTTTTTATCCCTCCATTGTCCACTCATCCCCCCAGTCTTGCCCTCTCCCTTACCCCCTGTTGTCTGCATCCATCACTTATGCTTATATGCATGCATACAAATCCTTTGGTTGCTTTCTTCCCCTTACCCCCTCCCACCCCTACCTTCCCTCTGAGGTTTGAGCATCTGATCAGTGCTTAATATATTTTATTGATTTTTTACAGCGAGGAAGGGAGAGGGATAGAGAGTTAGAAACATCGATGAGAGAGAAAGATTGATCAGCTGCTTTCTGCACACCCTTCACTAGGGATATGCCCACAACCAAGGCACATGTCCTTGACCAGAATCAAATCTGGGATTCTTCAGTCCCCAGGCTGAGGCTCTATCCACTGAGCCAAACTGGTTAGGGCTAGACTAAGTGGTTTTAAACATGGCTCATAACAAAGGTACATTATAAATGTAATATTATTAAATGTTAATTAAGTTATGTTTTATATTTCAGAAATGTAAATTTATATTAAACTGTTTTCCATTGTCATTTTTTCTTCTATGGGAGTGGAAATCTCCATGGTTTGAGTTTCAAAGGATTACAATAAAATGTCTATAATCATATTTTCATAAAGCAACTGTCTTCAACAAATAATTTCAACAAATAATTCAAATAGTATAATTATTTTCTCTCTACTGATAAGAGGTTCTCCATGAAATATCATGAAACGATAAATGTTGACAACAGTGTGAAGCTTTTATATGCCCCTTGCTGAGATAAAAAAATATGACTTATAGTTGTTCCACCCAACTATGTCTCTGAATAGTTTCACAATTTTATTGTAATCCATAAAATAAACCTTTAGGGAAATCTATGTGCTACACTGAATTGTAAAATACATCACCACAACCTCAGTAAAGTTGTTTTATTAAAAATTATTTATGCTTCATGTTTGAAATATTATATATTTACATACATAGGAACATTAAAATGTTATAAAAATATAATTATTCTCAAAATTATATAAAAGGGAAAAACAAACATGTAATATTGATTAAATAAATTTATCTTTTTTGTTATAATAAATTAATAAGAATTTAATTGATTATATTGATGGAAAATTATAAATATTCATAAAATGTATATGATTCTTGACTTTGGGTGGTGGACACACAATAACTGCCTTAATTTACACTTATTTATACTTAGAGTTGGAGCATCCATTTAACTTGTGGGAATTTAGTTGTATTCGGCAATGTGTTCACTTTTCATTATTCTCCTGGTGCTTCCAACAATACCAACTTAATGGTGCTTGCAAAGAAGACAGGAGGAAAATTGTTTTACAAACACCATGTTCTCTTCTATCCCAGTTCCTGCTTGGCCCCCTTCCTCTTTCTTCCTTCCTTACTTCTTTCCTACATTACAAATCTCATGGATAGAGTAATAATTTTATAGCATTTAAATTAAATTGTTACCTGTATGAAAAACATAAGATCTCATACAGATGATCATTAACAGATGAACATTTATAATAGACTAGAGGCCCGTTGCACAAAGATTTGCACAATAGGCCTTCCTTCCCCTGGCTGCCGATACCGCTTTCCTCTGGCACCTGGGACCCAGGTCTTTGGTCTGGCCGCAGCAGTGAGGCTTGGCTTTTCCACTCCGGCTATAGCAGAGAAGCCAAGTCTCTTTAGTCTTCAGTCTTAAGTCATCTTCAGTCTTCACTCAGGCCGGAGTCTTCAGTCTTTGCTCTGTGCCTGCATATGCAAATTAACCCACCATCTTTGTTGGGTTAATTTGCATACTCATCCTGATTGGCTGGTGGGTGTAGCGGAGTGATGACCAATTTACACATTTCTCTTTTATTAGTGTAGATTTTGAGGAAAGGAACACTAACTTCGAACCCTAAAGAAGCAAAATGTTATAGCCCCCAAAATACTTTCCCCTCCTTAGATTTGTATTATAAAAGTCTTACTCAGTGATTGTTGTTTTTTTGTTGTTATGTATTGAATTGTGTTGTCCCAATGTTTTATGTTAAAGCTCTAACTCTCAGGGCATTTGAGAAGAGGGACTTCAAGGATGTAATTAAGGTTGAATATGGTCATAAGAGTGGGGTTCTATCTGATAGAACTGGTGTTTCTAGAAGAAGAAGAGGTACCAGGGAAGTGTGGGCCCAGAACAACAGGCTGTGCGAGAACATAGCAAGAAAGCAGCCATCTATCTGCAAGTCAAGGTGAGAGGCTTAAGGAGAAACCAAACGTGCCAGCACTTGTCCTTGGACTTCCGCTGCCAGAACTATGAAAAAAATAAAGTTGGGTTGTTTAAGCCAGCAGTCTGTGCTATTTGTTTTAAAAGCCCAAACTAACTAATACAATAATGTTTTTGAATTTTAACAGTAAAATGACTGTGAATATTTGTTGGGGTTTTTATTTACATATAAATACCTGAATACTGATCTCAATTTTGCCTCTTGGCTCTAAAATCTTAAAGCTTTTTACTATCTGGCCATTAACAAAAGAAGTCTACACACTTCTCCCTTAAAGTAATACCCTTTCTTCTGAACATTTAGGATTTATCTTCCCTTTCAAATGACATTTACTACAACTGACATTCTACTCTGTGCTATTTTGATATTCATTTTATCACCCATATTAAACAGAAAACAACCTCTTCCTGTAGGCCTAAAGCTGTTGGCATCAAGTGCTTAATAAATGGTGTGACTTGAGGCCTCTCAGAGTTAAAGGCAATGCCCAGGTGACAGCCAGCAAAGGACCTCAGTCCTACCAACACCAGGAATTTGATTCTATCAACAACCTTAGTGTATGTGGGAGCAGGTTCTTCCCAGAGCCTCCTAGGAAGATACCATTCTGGCTGGCACCTTGATTTTGGCCCTCTGATATCTGGAGCAGAAAAACTAGTCAAGCTAACCTGGGCTTTTCACTTAAACCTCTGTGAGATATTACATTTGTGTTGTTCTAAGTTTCCAAATCCGTAGTGTTTGTTATGGCATCAATAGAAGGGAACTAATGCAAGTGGATGAAGGTATTGCCAGCCTGATCCATCCATGACAAGGACCCCCATCAGTCTCTCGCCTAAAGGCTTCAGCTGTCATTGATGATTGTTGCTTAGGTCTATTGTTGCCATCAGGAATTATAAAATGGTGGTTTTGTGACTTATAATTTCTTTGGCTTTCATGAGCTCAAATTCTTCTCTAAAGACGGTTTTATTTTATCAGTAAAGCTTTATTATCAGTTACCCTGAAATAGATTTTGAACATGAGAAACAGGCTAAATACATGCTCTCCTCTTTATTTATTAGTTTTAAGAATAATAATGATTTAGTGATTGATGATTTAGATTAACAATAATGATTTAGTAATAATCACTATAGTGATTTTGCTACTATAGTGAGGTGGCCAATTACTCTCTCTCTCTCACTTATTGTCACACAAGAGATATCTCCAAACTTAGTAATTTTTAAATATCAGGGGCTATAGAAGCTCTTAGCCCTTTATTCTGTTTTGTGATTGGGCAATGTGATATGTTTCTATTTTTGGTACTTCTGTTTTTATTTCTCCTATAAACCAAAGTAGTACATTAAAACTTTAACTTCAAATATATATTATTTGCCCACACATATAATGCCTGATTCATAAGAACACAACTCATTTGAAACTGAGTCATTGTACCATGGTCTAATATTCGGATTGATGTACTTCCTAAGACCATAATTCAACTTTAGAGATTTAAAGTGAGAATGTAGGAAGCAACTTGCCATTCAACTCTGTCAAACAGACATTAAGGATCATGCCCATAATCCAGTAATGGAAGGAAGAAATGCCCATTGCAAAATACATAATACAGTAAAAGATTATTTCAGCAACCCAGGACCCCCAAAGAGCGTAATAGCCCCCAAGTGAAAACATTAATCACACTTAAGTGAAACTGCAAATGAAACCTATGCTGTTCAACTACTTTCAAGAATACAGTTACTAGTTTTGAAATTACTTCATGTTATAAACCACTAAAATATATAAACAACCTTTGAAAAGCCTAGGAGACATTGACGAAATTCAGTGACTCAAAGTAAGAAATAATGCATTGGCAAAGTGACTATGATCTCTGTACTTTTTGAGGGAATAAAGGCAATTTAAAGTCTTAACTATTATAAAATTGTTTTTCATACATAAATATAAATATATAGATATAAATATAAATATGCATGTACTAATTCACTGTAACACTGAAAAATAAATTATACCTAGTAAAATATCAATAGAAAATACTCTCACATTGATATACAACAGATAGTTATGATTTTTTACAAAACAAGTTGGAATACAGTCTACTCCAAAAACAATATTCTTTAGTATATTTAATGCAATAACGTAGACCTATTGATCTTAAAAATTCAGATCAAGATCTCAGGATAAGTAGCATGTTGTAGCATTAAGTTATTCTTTTAAACTTTCCCGTGATCCATGAGGATAGTACTCAGTCATTTATTGGAGGAGTGTGGTCTCCCTGTAGTTCTGGTGAATTATGTTCCTCAAAACCATATGTTTATTTGTCATTTTTACTACTAACTAATTTCACTGGATTGTAATTTTTATCCAGTCTATCCTTTCAAATCCTCTAAAACTCAGAACTAGACAAGTTATAGACTCTGTAGGCTTTTGTGAAACTGGCCTGTGAACATGCAAATATTTTGTTGTGGTTCACTTTGGGGAAGAATCATTTTTAAGATAAATTTAACTGACTCATAAGTAAATCTTTTCCATCATAGAATTTTAAGATGAATGGATCATATTAAGTAATATTATGTGTCTCACTGTAGTATGATTCCCTTATCATGAATGATTTATGGAGGTTGTATGGTAATTTAAAGAATTTGGATATTTTCTTTTTAGTAAGAACATGCAGCCATCCATATTTCAATAAAAGAAAAAAATAAATAAAATGAAGGCATTTTATTAGTACCAGGTGAATGAGCTAAGTTGCTTATCCTATAATCACTAATTTCCCTTTATGAACAATCAAAATATTGATTACATATATTTTATAAAACTTCTCAATTTCAAAATATTATAAATATTTGTAAAAAGTGTATATCACAGTAAGGCATCTTGACAGATGTTTTACATACAAAAGAAATAGATTCTGCCCTAACTGGTTTGGCTCAGTGGATGGAGCATCAGCTTGCGGACTGAAGGGTCCCGGTTTCGATTCCGCTCAAGGGCATGTACCTTGTTTGCGGGCACATCCCCATTGGGGGGTGTGCAGGAGGCAGCTGATTGATGTTTCTCTCTCATCGATGTTTCTAACTGTCTATCCCTCTTCCTTCCTCTCTGTAAAAAATCAATAAAATATATATATAAACAAAGAAATAGATTCTAACTGATGATTTGACTCAGAGGGATTTTGGGTTTTTGACAGATTTTAATAGTGAACTCTTTTTATTAATTGTATTTTAAGAGTTCCCAATAGGAACAAGGTAAGTTAGGTTACTATATCAGTATATCTCTCTTTACAATTTCCTGTTTCATTATATAATCAGAAGAAAAATATTTATTTTATATCCTGTGTACAGAGTGGTATTTTATTTTTTGTTTGTTTGTTTTTCCTTTTCTTTTAACAAAAGAACAATACTATTTTAGTTTGAGTGATTTCTATCCATAGAGAATATTGTTGATTTAGATCACACTAAAGAAAAAGATCTATTTTCACATGCTATAAATTTATGTCATCCAACATTTAGTAGGAAACACCATGAAAGATGGGGAGAAATCAAGATAACTAAAATAATCTCTATGAAGAACAAGAAATTGGCAGAAGAAGAAGAGTGGCGAGCCTTTATTAGCTCAAACAAAAATATAACGCAGGTGAATGAGGATAAATTTGGCTAGTAAAAATATCCAGTTGATTAATGATCTAAATGTTTTCAAAACTATTAGGAAAATGTATTCCTTCTATTGAAAAATTTATCAAAGCAAGTACACTAAAATATGCCTTAAGAATAATTTTAATTTCATAATCACATTTTCATAAATATTAAAAAATAGAGAAAAGACAATGTATCTTTTGATCTACTTCTTCTGATTGGTTAGCTGCAAGCTGCCTGTCTTAGCAATATCCGTACATTTTAAAGTTCATGCCTCTAATGTGAACCTTTCTTCTCCACCTAGTTAGGGTGCCTTAGTAACTCCTCCTCATTGGGTTCTTGGGGGTGTCTTAGTAACTCCACCTAGTTGGGTTCTTGGCTTTTACTTTCCCTTCCCGTGATCCCCCCCAACCCTACCTAGCTTTCTTCTGTCTCCTCAGTTATATGATACTGGTATGGCAAAATTTAGACAAACAGATAATAAAATAAAACTGAGATAGATTATTTATACATATACAAGAGGCCTGGTGCATGGATTCGTGCACGGGTGGAGTCCCTTGGCCTCGCAGGCAATCGGTGCCAGCCTCTTGCGGGGAGGGACTGCGGGAGGTTGGCTTGGGATCGCACTGGCCATCAGGGGGCAGCTCCTGCATTGAGCGTCTGCCCCCTGGTGGTCAGTGCATGTCATAGTTACCTGTGGTTCATCCCATTGTCTGGTCATTCCATTATAACATTCACTTAGGCTTTTATATATATAGACTAGAGGCCCAATGCACAAAATTCGTGCAAGGGGTTCAGCCCTCACAGCCCCGGATGCCTTGCCCCACCACAGCTCTGACTGCCTTGGCCCATTGCTGCCCTGGCTTCATCCAGAAGGTCTTCCGGAAGGACGTCCAGAAGGTTGTTTGGCTGTCTGGTCTAATTAGCATATTACTTTTTTATTATTATAGATAGTAATCTGATTTATGTAATCTATTTCACCATTATGATTTAGTGGGGAAATAGATTGCTTTTTCAATAAATATTTCAGGGTCTATATTTATATAGAACAAAAGGAATTTTGATTACAATCTTACATCATCTAAAACATTAATTTGAACTAGATGATCATACATCTAAATGTGAAAGCTAGAATTATAATAAAACATCTTTTATTTTAATGTGGGGAGGGAAAATATAACTATATTAAATATGTTCTTTTGCCTTAGGTTTGGTGGCTAAAAGAAAGCATAGAAAAGTTTTTGAGTGGTACAAGCTCATTAATACCCTGCTGCAATAATCAGGTTAGGTTTTATTTTTGTTTTAATACTTAAATTTAGTGAGAATTGAGTTGCCAAGGAAAGTGTATGCCTGGTCTGAAGCATTTTGTGACTCTTCCATTCATCTTAACAGCAATTGCTGAGTAGCCTGTGAGGCTGCCCAATAACCAAGGAGAGGATATACCTGTCAATGAACATTTTAGTTATAGCCAGAAAAGTTAGTCCATGAACTGTTCCCTCCAAAAGAGGGTGTTCCCGAACATCTGAAAGAAACAAAATGGCAGTTCTTTCCAGAGAGTTGAGTTAGAGCGTTAAATGGGATTTCCCCAATGACAGCAGATTTAAGAATTGCTAGTGACCTGTTACAGCTCTGATCTCCTGGTCTTACTGCTCCATGCCATCAAGAAGGCTTCCTTAGCTTCTTTGCTGGGTACCCTCCATTCCTAGGACCTTCTGGGCATACTCTACAAATACTTCAGGTCTGAAGGTTTCAAGATCCTTCTATTTTATTTTGCTTGTAATTTTCCAGTTGTTGCCACTACATATGTTTGTAGCTTTTTTTTAAAGTCCCCCCCTTTTATTGATATAATTGACATGTAACGTTGTATCAGGTGTACAAAAATATAATGATTTGATATCCCAATATATAAAAAGCCAGGGGAAGTCACGACCGAAACAACCAGAAGGACGACCGAATAGCAGGCTGTGTGGGGTAACAAGGCCGGCAGGGGGGCAGTTAGTGAGGGACAACCAAATGACTGAACAGCAGGATGCATAGGGTGACGAGGCCGCCGGGGGGCGGGGAAGTTGTGGGCAACCAGGCTGGCAGCGGGAGGGCAGTTAGGAATGACCATGCTGCCAGGGGTGGCAGTAAAGGGCAACCAGGCCAGCGTGGGGAGCAGTTAGGGGTGACCAGGCTGGTGAGGGGGTGGGGGTTAGTGAGGGACAACCAAACGACTGAATAGCAGGCTGCGTGGGGCAACCAGGCCGGCAGGCAGAGGTGGTTAGGAGTGATGAGGCTGGCAGGGGGGACAGTTAGGGGCACTCAGGCAAGCAGACAGGTGAGCAGTTAGGAGCCAGTGGACCTGGATTGTGAGAGGGATGTCCCGGACTGGAGAAGGTGCAGGCTGAGCTGAGGGGAACCACCCTCCCCCACCCCGCCCTGCATGAATTTTGTGCACCGGGCCTCTAGTAGGTATATATTGTGAAATGATTACCACAATAAATATAGTTAACATCCAAAACCTCACATAGTGGCACATGTTTTCCCTTGTGGTGAGAAATTTTAAAAATTACTTACTTAGCTACTTTCAAATACAGAAAACCATATTGTTAGCTATAGTCATCATGCTGTATGTTGCATCCTGAGAAGTTATTTATTTTGTAACTAAACGTTTGCTTCTTTTGAGCACCTTTGCCCAATTCTGCCTCCCCTGACAACCACAAATCTGATTTCTTGAGTTTGTTTTCTTAGATTTCACATTTAAATAAGAAAAGACATTATTTGCTTTTCCCTGTCTGACTTATTTCATTCAGCATAATGCCCTTAACAGCCATCTATGTTGCTAAAAAATGGCAGGATTTCTTTATTTTTATGGCTGAGTAACATTCTACCTTCTCTGTGTGTGTGTGTGTGTGTGTGTGTGTGTGCTTCTTTATCCATTCATCTGCTGGTGGATATTTAGGTTGTTTCCCTGTCTTTGACTTGTAAATAATATTGCAAAGAATATGATGGTACAGACGTCTATTAAGGATAGTGATTTTGTCTTATTCATATGTATATCTAGAAGTACAATGGATAGCAAGTGATTGTGGGAAAGGAGAGAAAAGAGAAGCCTATTTCCTCTTGGTGGGAATGGATGCAGATTGGAGGTTCCTCAAAATATTAAACACAGAACTACCATATGTTTGCAGTGTTCCCATTCACACCGCTCACATAAATCCTGTAGATTCAGCAGGTGGTTTTCTACCTCCTCAAAACTCACCTCTAAGTGAGTCAGATTTGCTGTCATGGACTCTACACCTGCTGTTAAATGTGGCAGCTGCTGAAACTGTTCCTAACTCTGTTAGGCTTGTCTTCTTTTTCTCCCAGTGAGCTCAAAGCAATGGCCCCTCACTATCCCCCAGTTACCCAGCGCTTGCATATTCCTTGGCTCTCAGTGTAGTGCAGCCCAAGCAGCTTCCTACTTGCTAAGAGATTCTAGTTCAGCATACTACTTTGACAAACATGAAATATTCTTGTGTCAACTTTTCCAGCTGTTAAAATGCTTTCTGGATTTTACTGGTTAGGTGCTATGATAGAAAGATGGTTATAAGCCAATCCTAAATATTTGCATCTGACTTCATTGATCCTTAAATAGAATCTCATCTCATAAATGCATTTAAAAATTCTTTTTATAGCAATGAGGCATTTTAAGTCATTCAAGTTCTGCTTTTTGATAAAATAAAGCATTCCCAGTCTCTTCTGTCTTCTTTCATTTCATCGTGCTTAGATTCTAGGGCAGACTTGCCTGTATCCCTTAGAACATTCTCATTTTCATATTCTGCCTGTTGAAAGGCCTTTGAGTGAGAGAATTATTCTAACAGTAAAGTTTTGATTTGTAAATTATAATTGTCCTCTTTGTCTGAAGGACTTTGCAATTTAAATTTCTTAACTAAGGCAACTTTGTTCCATTCAAAATAAAGAATTGCCCAATACCTCAAGGATAGTGGCATCTTTTAAAATCAGAATCTCTACATATCCTGTAAGGGAAAAATACAGATCAATAAAGTCATCCATAGTTAAGACTCACAGCATAATTAGAACAGAGAAACTCCGATATGCTTCAGTTCATCTGAGTGGTAAATAACTACCCAAAACCATAGAGTGTGTTTAATGCCTGAACTTAAGTGGAGCCCACACTTAAGAGAAGCACAGGCAACTGTGATGAACATAGCAGAATGCTGTGGGGTCTCAATGGGGATGATCACAGATAACATTTAAAGATATTCATCTTCAAAGAGTGAGAGCCCTAACCAAGGTAAGAAAGCACAGAGAACACTTAATGGGGAGTCAAATAGAATGTATTTCAAAAACGGTGTGGTACCAAAGATGAGATGCCATTCAAGCATCAATTCTGGAAACAATGGAGGATCCTTGGAAAGGGGCTCCCTGCAGGCTCGGCTGTGAATATAAACAAAGCAGTGGCTGAAAATCAGAGCCTTATTAGAATTAGAAAACAGCCAAGAATCATAAAATGTTTGACCAGAGAGAGTCCATCAATTCCCATTGTTGAAGACATGAATGTAGCAACAGGAATGGTTGCTCTTGAACTGAGAAATGAAGGAAGCTACCAAACCTCACCCCTACAGAATCTTCCTACCATTAGTTCCAGAAAAATCAACACAATCGTTAATAACAACAAAATGTGAACACTGAACAGAGTTTTACTATAAAAATAAGAGAAAAGCACGAGCAATATATTTTTAACCAAAACAATTCTCAAAACAAAGCTAAGAAGCAAAAGTGTAACACACCATTCTGATATGAATGAAATATAATTAAATAAGCATTTTCAGAATTTAAATAACAGCAGAAGTCAGAAATACAGACTTTGAATACAAATGGATGAATAAAAGGATATAAAATTAGCCTGGCTGGTGTTTACTCAGTGGTCCTCTTCAATATAAAATGTGAATACAAAACAGTGCATTCTTTTTTTCTCTCATGGTTTTACTTTTAATTTAAAGTTCTACTTTGGCTGTATTATGAAATAAAATAGTTCTATTTCCCCTTTATTTTTTTCCATCACCATTTATTCCCCCTATACCTTCTTCCACATCCCCCCGCCCTTAGCAATCACCACACTGTCGTCCATGTCCATTTCTTTCTCTGTCTCTTTGTTTCTCCTTTTTTTTTTTTTTTTTTTTTTTTGCTCAATCCCTCTGTCACATATCACAGCAATTCAAAAAGATTCTGGCTAACAGCATTCAAGTCTAACAAATAACTCGCCCTGAGTTCGAAGGTAGTTAATAAATTATATATCTGAAGAAAAATATTGAATTTTATTTCTGAGTCTTTAACCATAGATCAGAATAAGGTTGAATTAAAGTGAATATAAATCACAGCAGAATCTGAAACAGTAATATCCTACATATGTCAGTGCTAGCATTTCTGTCAGAAATCTCTTCAAATACCAGAAAAACCCCTTTGAGGATGCTGTGTGTATTGAAAAAAGAAAAATATAATTTTTTTTCATTAAATGGTGAGTGCTTTATGGATCAATAAGCCACATGTCATGAAAAAGCTGAATAAAGCTTAGTAAAAGACTAATATGAGATGAGAAATGAAAATAAGATTAGCTCTTGTTTTTTTCCTATATAAATTTTTTCACTTTTTTGTTTTTATTGTTGATACTATTACAGATGCCTGCATATCTGTAATTTGGGATTATTATTAACCTATACTTATAGAATCACCCATTTCTCCAGAAAATCCTGGCTCCTTGAATTCAAAAGTCATATTAGGAGCCTAATTCAGTTCCTTGACATGGATGTGTCATTGCTTTTAGCTCTTCTATCACAGAGAAAGGTAAGATTTGTGAACATCTATAAATATTTATGTGTCCATATGTACCTATATTAATATGAGTTGCATATCATTCTGGAATTTCCTGGCCTACTAAACAATATTTCTCCTTCACATTTGAAACTTAATTTTCTGTGTATAGACATTATCCAATTTTTTTAAACATTAAATATTTCACTTCAGGTTCTTTTTGATTATATAGTTTCCTAATAGAAGTCTATTTTAATTTTCAACATTGTTCCTTGTTTTGTAAGGTATATTTTTCCTCTGGGTTCTTTCAAGATTTTCTCTTTCCTTGGTATTCTACAATTTGAGTACAATATGTCTGAGTACATATAGTTTTGGTGTTTAGCCTGCTGACTATTCTCTGAGCTTCTTGGTTCTGTGGTTTGGCGCCTGTCATTAATTGGAATATATCTCAGCCATTATTACATCAAATGATTATTCTGCTCCATTCTAAATTAGCAGGTCTCATTTTATTATGTTTCACTTTATTGTACACCACAATTTTATTATTATTTTTTTTTAAATTGAAGGCAAGACTATCCACTAGCAAAATGATTATGACTCACTTTATTGCAGTGCTCTGGAAACTAACCTGCAATACGTCTGAAGCAGTTTCTCATTCTATGGCTTGTTCACATTCAGCCTCCATAAATTTGTTGGTTTTATCATTTAATTGGATTTTTCTTCAGCTAAGCATATTTTGACTTTCTGGATTCACCTATCTTTCATGAGTTTGCAAAGATAGATTGCCCAAGATATCAATATCAGATATATATATATGAACTTCAGAGTGGAAAGGAGAGGGAAAGATGTCTGAAGCAGTTTCTCATTCTACGGCTGGTTCACATTCAGCCTCCATAAATTTGTTAGTTTTATCATCTAATTGGATTTTTCTTCAGCTAAGTGTATTTTGACTTTCTTGATTCACCTATCTTTCATGAGTTTGCAAAGATGGATGGCCCAAGATATCAATATCAGATATATTGAATTTCTTTTTCCCTAGAGGTGTTTTGTTTGTTTGTTTTTAATGTTTTTATTGATTTGAGAGGGAAAGAGAGATAGAAACATCAATGAGAGAGAACCACTGATTGGCTGCCTCTTACACACATGCCCCCACTGGGGATTGAGCCCACAACCTTTGAGTCTGCAACCTGGACATGTTGAACCTTGGGCATGTTCTGCCTGGGAATAGAACATTGATCTTCTGGTTCATAGGTCAAATCTCAACCACCAATGCGGTTATCTGTTTTCTTATAAGTACAAACTGAACTTGATTTTTAGTTAGTCCACTTTTTCTGTCCTTGCTGTAAGGATATAAATTATGATTTCCAAATTATTTATATTCTGAACTCAATACACATGGTTGAATTTTATTTTAAGGGCTATTGTGTACAGACCAGATTACAAGAGAGCTACTATGAAAGCAAGTATACTCTTGAGAAGAAAAACAGGAGACAAATTATTTGGGGTTTGCAGAAGAAAAAAAAAAAAGTAGGCAAAATGAGGCAAGAAAAACAGAATAAAATTCAGAAATTTGTTGTTTATAAAATAATCTATTCAGAAAATGTCAAAAGTAAAGGGCATAATTGGAATAATTAACTCATTGAAGGTATAGAGGAAAATTTAAAAATTTATAATTTACTTTGTTGAGGAATAAAAAAGCCTTCTCCTAAAGATTGAATCTATTATAAAGGCTCTTCTATGGATGAAGAAGAATGAAAGTGATTAAATTTGAAAAGAGAAATGCTTTGGAAACCAGGGCTGCTCTCATAGTTCTTAAATTTAGTAGATTACACTTAGGGCAGTGGTTCTCAACCTTCCTAACGACGTGACCTTTTAACACAGTTCCTCATGTTGTGGTGACCCCCAACCATAAGATTATTTTCATTGCTACTTCATAACTGCAATTTTCTACTGTTATGAACCGTAATGTAGATATCTGATATGCAGGATGTATTTTCATTGTTCGTGACCCACAAGTTGAGAACCACTGACTTAGGGTGTATTTTCTACTTTGATTCTTCTGAAGTTGTCCCCAGAAAATTCTTGGTGTTTAAAAAAAAGTTTTCACACCAAACACAGAAATTATAAATGAACAAAGGTACATTTCCTATATTTTGGATGAGCATATTTCTTATAGGATGGGTATTTTAATATGTTTCTCTGTCTGGCATCTAAGCAACCATTTCTACCTACCAT
>NW_006289093.1:32720-35285 GCF_000327345.1 Myotis davidii
AGGGAGGAAGGGGTGTCCCCAAACCAGGAAATCATGTGCAAACACCCATGGTAACCAAGATTATAGAGTGTATGAGACCTAGACGCCCAGTGAGACTGGAGCAGAAGGAGCTGGGCAGGTGCAATACAAGATGAAGCTGGAGAGGTAGGGTGAGACATCCATTTGCTGCCTCCTGCATGGCCCCTATTGGGGATTGAGCCTACAACCTGGGCCCTGACTGGGAATGGAACCTGTCACCTCCTGGTTCCTGGGTGGACTGTCGATCACTGAGCCACACTGGCTGGGCTGTTTTGTTTTTTTCCCTGTATGAAATATTATTAAATATTATATATAACATAATGTCATAAATCCTCATCCTCCCCAGTCCATTTACTTCTTTCCTGCAATTGTAACTACACATTAGAAATAGATACCTTAATTTCATAGATATGTATGTGTAAGTCTCATTTAGTATCCTTTAGAATATTGATGTTATATATTCACTTAACTAGACACATGCAAACTGCTTTATATTTTGCAGTGTCTAGACGTTTACAATTGCAATGCACTTATGATGGATTACAATATATACAGGATGTCCCCTAAAATGTACATATACTTTAACAACTGATAGCTCAACTTTGAAATTAAAATGTGTTTTAATAAACATTGCATTTATATTTATTCACAGTGTGTTGTATACAATTTTTGGGACACCCTATATTAGTCAAGCTGTATTATTTCTGAAAGGTGATATCTTCTGATAGGTATTACTTTATCAAAAATATTCTAGCCGAAACCAGTTTGGCTCAGTGGATAGAGCGTCGGCCTGCGGACTGAAAGGTCCCAGGTTCGAATCCGGTCAAGGGCATGTACCTGGGTTGCAGGCACATCCCCGGTGGGGGATGTGCAGGAGGCAGCTGTGCAATGTTTCTCTCTCATCGATGTTTCTGACTCTATCTCTCTCCCTTCCTCTCTGTAAAAAATCAATAAAATATATTTTTAAAAAATATTTTAAATTAGAGATGTGTTTTATTTTCTTTAATTTTTTATAAAGCAATAGGAAAATAATACGCAAATTAAAATTTATATTATTTGTAGAACTTATTCATTCTCTTTTAAATGATTATTTTAATGTTTGCTCCCTACAATACATATGAAGTTCTATTCTTTTAAAGATAACAGTGAAGTGTAAGCTTATTTGCTCTAAAAAATAAGCTAATGTATTTATTGATAGTTATTAAAATACTCATTTGCTTCAAGTTCTGAACAAAATCATTTAGAGTGATTGATTTTCTTTCCCATTTGGTGAGAGGCCTGTATGCAGGGCTCTGTATCAGTATTAATAAACTGGTTGTTTCCAATTAAGTGTGTTCAGTGAAGATTTCACATATAAAATGGGACCTTTTAACTTATTTGAAAATCTATGTTATTTTTGTGTAGTCATCAACCCTTCCTACGTTCTACTTACTATTTCCATATACCCCTTCCCCCAAAATATCAATAGCATTCTTCCTCTCTGCTTCGGCCTTTGCAAACTTCCCTCTGTATCCTCAACACCCTGTGGTTTTCTCCCCACTCGGCCTTAGGTCAGGCCCTTCACTACACCTAGAGCTAGGTCATCATCTCTATCTAAAATCAAACCATGGCCTCTTCTTCCGGCTCAGCTGAAAGGCACTTCCGCTTGAAATGTTCTCCAGTGGGAATGAAGGTCTCCCTCTAACATTCCTCTGCAGCATTGTGCTTAGGTATTTACAATGAACAACATTCTGTCTCCTGCAATAGGCCCTGTGTACACATTTGCTTTCAACATTCTGTGTAAATTCCATACCTTCATTTTTAACACTTGCAAAGATTGTCATTCAATAAATGTTTTTGGAAGAAATAATGCAAACAACAGTTTGGGATAAGTATGGAAACCAGATATAGGAGTTTTGAGTAACAGTATAAGATTGCTTTTTAATGATGAGTTGGTAGGAACAAAGTTCCGGTTGCCTGGCAATCAGCCCCTTCCGACATCATGTACTGGCTTCATCCTGACTCCTTTTTCCCATACTCTGCATCTTTAGATTCCTTTTTCTAATAAAGTGCTTAGAGCAATCCTCACTTCCAAGAAAACTAAGAAGGTGAGTTTTTAGAGAATTGGTATAAAGAGTTGAATTTTATATTTGAGGTACCATTTACTGTGCTGGACTCTTATCAATAACTACTGGGTCTTGTTTTCAAAATTTCTAGGTTAATTAAAAATTTAGGTGACCAAATTACAAATCTATGAAGGAGAAAAAATAGCCAGGAAAAAGTATACAAAATAAGTTTATTGTAGCACTATAAAACTTGTAAGCAAAATATAATGTTTTATCATTGGGCTAACCCTAAGGGTCTTGACTTCATCCTGGAAACATTCCATTCATTCCTAATAATGATATTCCTCTAAACTCGTAAACATGTCAAACTCAAAGGCTAACACAGACTAAGTAAACAAGAGTTAAGTTTATGTGGACTCCAAAAAAACCCAAAAGCTTCAATTTTCATAGAAACAGGTTTATTTCGATAGAGACATGCTGAATACAAAGGGCTGCAATAAAT
>NW_006289093.1:35453-38332 GCF_000327345.1 Myotis davidii
CGAAAATATTTGCTGCTAGTAGTAGTGGAGAGAAACGGTGCGCCTGCATGTAAGAGAAATGAATGCAACACAAAGTAATCAGTCATTAAGGAAAGTTGTAGTTCGTTATTAAGAACTATGTATAACAAGATATTGTAAAAATTAAGTTATAAAATTTTTATTAAAACGTTTCTTACATACCATTATACTGGCTGGGCCACAAAAATATTCATTGTGGACCGCATGTTGCCTGCTGGCCATGAGTTTGACATGCTTGTTCTAAGTGATAGTTGTCCTTGAAAATGAATACAACAGGGCCTCATATACCCTGCAGTTTTCTATACTGGTAATTGTAAGCACATAAATGAATCTACTGGTGAACATTTTGGAAAGGAGGTATTATTTAAATTTAGCTTTTCTTTAAATCTACATAACCAATTTTACTTTCTGGTTGGAAAACTTTCAGGTATTCTCCTGAATAAAAATAATTGACTCCTTCAAATTCACAGTAAAAACTAATAAGGATTCCTTAAATTTCTATAGCAGTTTATGCCTGAGAAATATTCCATATACATAAATATAATTATAAATTATTAATTACATAATACATTTATTTTCAAAATAGCCCATATATAATATAGTATAATATAAATTATAAACATAATTATATATATTTATATTTTAATTACCTTGTAAATTATAGAAACCATATTTGTATTTTATCCATGATGAATTTAGAATGTTATACTATATTTATTTTAAATATTTGTGATGGTCACATTATCTTTGTTATGTTATTATACATATGTACACATATGTACATACATAGTCTGCTTAGTTAATCTCTGAGGAAGAGAAGGTCTATATTAATTCTTATTTATATGTGAAGAAATAAGTTAAAAGAGAAATGAATACCTCAAGTTTGACTATAACTGTTTGACCTAGGGCTCAGTTATTCCTATTATAAGTCCAATTATTTTCCCCCACCCCATTATCTTGCATTTACTTAAGAAATGGGATCATTGAAATACTATCCTTCTCATCTGGACATTTCTGTTATCCTGTTTGAAGCATTTTTCTCGTGATCTTTTCACATTTAGTGAATGTTTATGCACTGCTAGACTCCTTCCAAATGTTTCATTTTCATTAACTAATTTAACTCTCCCAACAATAATATGAGGATAAATCTGCCAGTTAAATTTAACTTCCTACTGAGATCTCATTCTTCACATTAAACTTGTGAGATACATTATTATTATTATGTGCCCCATTTTAAACATGAGTAAACTAAGACACAGAGGCTTCAAAGAGTTTGTAAATCCTGGTCGGCTACCAGTAGTTATACTCAATCTGCCCCCTTATGCCGCTTTGATAACTCCACCTACAAGCTGTGTTATCTTGTGCAAGTTCCTTTTTTTCTCTTGGCTTCCAGTTTTTGGTCTATAAGATGGATATGCTAATAGTTCTTATGTTAAAAAATGACTATGGTAATTAAACCCATTTAATATACTTAGAAGAGTGCCTGGTACAGGATTAGTTCTTTAAAAAAAAAAAATAGCTTATTTCACTGCCTTTTAAATCAGTGACACTGTTTTAATCCACCCATTAATATTAAACAGTACAATTAGACATCAATTTAATCTTTTAATCAGAGAGATGTCAACACTGGAACCTTAACCAATCACTTACAATAGAGATGAAGTCATATCGGCATTGAGTTATGTCTGATATGATGAGACCAGGTGTCCATACAGAAAACTGACATGGAGTAAGCTTGACAGAGTTACACTTAAAACCTAAAATGCGGCAACATTATATTGTAACAATCAACTATTAAATCTTACTAGTTCAACTAAAAAGATATGTCAAATAATAGATATTTTTATATTAGTAAATAATATACTTTATTTATGGAACTTTAGAAAGAACAGAAAATAAGAAAACCACAGGAGAAGCCTTGGTCTAGTTATCTATTGTCATATAACGAGCCACACCGAAGTTTAAAGACTTAAAACAATAATTTATCATTATGTCTCACAGTTCTGTGAGTCGCCAAGCCCAGCAGGCTTATTCTACTTTGGGGAGCCTCAGACAGTTGCAATTAACAGCGGATGGGTCTAGAGAACCTGAAGGCTGCTTCACTCACATCATCTTAAACCCCTGGTGAGGAACTGAGAAGTAATCAGGTGTCCCTCACTCTCTTTTTCCTTCTCTCTCTCACTGTCCGCCTTCTCCTCTCCCTCTCCCCCTCTCTCTCTGTCACTTTCTCTGTCCCTGTGTAGACTCCTCATACATTTGCAATTAACAGCGGATGGGTCTAGAGAACCTGAAGGCTGCTTCACTCACATCATCTTAAACCCCTGGTGAGGAACTGAGAAGTAATCAGGTGTCCCTCACTCTCTTTTTCCTTCTCTCTCTCACTGTCCGCCTTCTCCTCTCCCTCTCCCCCTCTCTCTCTGTCACTTTCTCTGTCCCTGTGTAGACTATGCCCATGGCTAGTTTAATTTCCTCATAGCATGATGTGGCCATGGTGTCTGGCTTCCCCAAGAGCAGGCATTCTAAAGAAAGGAAGTAAAAGCTGTTAATCTCTTAAAGTGTGGGATGGGCAACTGGCATATAATCAATTATCCCGTATTCTGTGATTAGAGTTGTCCCGGTGTCTGCGCATGCTAAGATAGGTTTTTTATGTACTTTCAGCCGTTGTACGCTTATGTACTTCATATCAATAAAATTGTATTATTAGTTCCAGAATATGATCACTTAATAACAGACTATATTTTCAAGGTTGCTTTTTAACATTTAATGATCTTATAGTATTTCATTAATAGGTATTTATAAACTATGTAGTTTTTCCTACTGTTGCACATTTTAATGTGTTTATCATTTCTCACTCATAATCT
>NW_006289093.1:39523-52285 GCF_000327345.1 Myotis davidii
TGTCCATGGGTAATGCATACATGCATATACGTTCTTTGGTTAATCTCTTCCTTCCCCCTTCTCCCCTTTTCCCCTACTGAGATCTGTCATTCTCTTCCATCCATCCATACTGCTGGGACTATTTTGTTCATCAGTTATCAGTTTATTTTGTTCTTTAGATTCCACATATGTACGAGATCATGCGATACTTGTCTTTCTCTGACTGGCTTATTTCGCTTAGCATAATGCTCTCCAGGTCCCTCCATGCTGTCTCAAAGGGTAAAGAACTTGTATGTATATATGCATAACCCATGGACACACAATGGTGTGGTGAAGGCCTGGGGAAGGAGGTGGGTGAGGGCTAAGAGGGGTCAATAGGGAAAAGAAGGTGATATCTGTAATACTTTCAACAATAAAGTTAATTTTTAAAAATTAATAATTTCAAACCATTGTTTTCTCAAGAAGCTTATATTATTTGTATACTTATTATTAATTAGTGGTCTAATTAATACTTGTGGTCTAATTATTAATTTCCTAACTAGAGTTGGATAAAAGAAAGGATAACCAGAGATACTTTTCACTGTCCACTTTATCCAGATCTAGTTATCTATACTAATAAAAGGGTAATATGCTAATTATACTGGACATCTTCCAGATGTCCTTCCGCACAAAGCCACGGTGGCGGGGGCAAGGCAGAGGCAGTTAGATTCGATCAGGCTGTCAGGGGAGGGCAGTTTGGGGTGATCAGGCCAGCAGGGGAGCAGTTAGGGGGTGATCAGGCTGGCCGGGGAGCAATTAGGAGGTGATCAGGCTGGCAGGCAGAGGCGGTTAGGGGTTATCAGGCAGGCAGGCATGTGAGCAGTTTGGAACCAGCAGTCCCAGATTGTGAGAGGGATGTCCCGGATTGGAGAGGGTGCAGGCTGGTCTGAGGTACTCCCAACACCCCCGTGCACAAATTTCATGCACTGGGCCTCTAGTTTCAATTATAAAAAGACTCCATTTTTTAAAAAAGATCACTATGAAATACTTAAGGCAATTAAATCCTGCAGGCAGACTGATTAATGAATAACTTTGTTAATATTCCATTGTCTGGGTTAATCTATATTTAACTTAGAATTATCAGTTCTCTGGTTATTCAAACACTGAAAGAAATAGATCAACATCCACAGTCCTATTGCCTAGTTTTGACAAAACATTTAATTTCATGCTTACATTATGCTTCTGGCAAAATGCACCATCAACATGCACAACAATAAACAACCCAGAGAAAAGGAAATAACACATGAAGTTAAAAGTATCTTGAAACTATTCGTCTGACACTAGACCTGCCGTTCTGTTAGTTCATTTACAGATCAAAATGATAGAATGGACAGACCTTGTAAAAGATTCTTTTTCTTTTATAGCTAATACTTTTTAAAAATAATTGCTCTCGCTGAAACCAGTTTGGCTCAGTGGATAGAGCGTCGGCCTGCGGACTGAAAGGTCCCAGGTAAGATTCCGGTCAAGGGCATGTACCTGGGTTGCAGGCACATCCCCAGTGGGAGGTGTGCAGGAGGTGGCTGATCAATGTTTCTCTCTCATCGATGTTTCTAACTCTCTATCTCTCTCCCTTCCTCTCTGTAAAAAAATCAATAAAATATATTTTAAAAAAAATAATTGCTCTCTGTGTGAGTAGCTGGTAGATCTCTCCATTCTGTCTAATAAAATAGTCTAATTTGAAATAGATGTTGAATCTCTAATGAAATAGAACTGGACACTAGACTTTAAACATAATTTAATTAAACAAAGTCTATGTGGGCTCTTTCAATATTATGTGGGAATAAAATTTTAATATCTAACAATTTACCTACATAAAACAACAGAACTTTAAACAACTTCAACATCTATATACGGAGTTTTCCTCCTTGGAGAGTAGGTAATACCTAGGCACTTATATTTATATATTAATATTTTAAAGATATCTGTTTTGTAACCCTGTCTTCTACACTCAGAGGGAATTATAATGAGAAATTATGACACCATGCAATACAACTTCCCAATGAAGATGAAAATAATGGTGCATTGAATAACTCTTTGTGATTATTTATTCCAACTCTATTATTTTCAATGATTTGAACACTGCTGTCCCACTCAAGCAAAAACAAACAAAAAACTGTTCCGGATCACATAGTTATTGGCAAAAAATAATGATGGTAATAATAATAATAGCTTGTTCTCTTAATTTCTCCTAGAATTCTTGGAACATTCTGTGCTTCTCATGTGTAGACTCAATCACAATAGGTGCTATGTAATGGAGGAAATTTAGTGTATCTCAAACTAGAAAATGTCTGTCAATAACATTTTTTTGTCTGAGCAGGCACAGCATTTACTAGTCACCTTGCATAAATATAAACTTAGATTTCAAAGCGTGTGTGTGTGTACGTGTGCGTGTCTGACAAATACAGATATACTTTCTTGTAGCCGAATAGCAGCAAATACGAAGCTGTCCATTCAAAATTTTAGGCAATGGAAAATTTTTAAGAAAACATAGTAAAGAGGTAAAATAAATTGAAAGTCATTATATTTCCAATAACTGATGTTACTTATCTTTTAAAAATGTAATGAAGACTGAGGCTTCAAAAGAACTGTAGTTTTTCTAAAGGGAGAAATGACTCAATGAACATGGGAGAAAAGTTGGTAATTAAAGAAAGTATTTGTGCTGTGGCATATATAATACCTTCTGCTAAATTTTCCACATTATTTGCTTTGGCCCTCCAGACTAATAAATTAATTATTATACAATCAAGTCAATTTCTCATACTAACAGAATTCCCACAGCATTCTCCCACTCATATTACCTTCCTTCCCAAGACATGTAATTGGTTTAACAGAATAAATAGTATTATCATGCAAAAAAATGTGAAGTAACAATATTACCTATGAATTATTGTATTGAAACTTCTCTTGGAAATATATTAGTGGATCATTTGCTATACATCTCACAATAGTGGAAAATTCTATTAAAAATTGATGCTAGCGTTACAACAGGGCCCTGAGTGGCTTTCAGTATGAAAGCTAATACATTTTATATTAGCATTTCTGCCTGGAAATTCCCTAACTAGGCTGACAAAGAGGTTAATAAATTTGAGTTAGAAAATAAATTTATTTGTATATGCAGTCTTATGATTATAATGCTTAATATTTATTAGGAGAGTCAGTAAACATTTGTTGAATTGTTTGATTTTTTTATGACATAAAAAGTTACACTCTAAAAATGTTTTTACAATGCAGATGCTGAATGAATTTGGCAGTTCAATTATTAAGTTTCTGTGTATATAATTTGATGAATACCATGTTTATAATCCAAAAGGTTCACCTTGATCTATCTTTCAGGCTACAATATAGATTTCTGCTCTTAAATACATAATTAACAAGATCTGTGGTCCCAGAAGGCTCCAATCTTGAAAATAAATAATTGCATAAAAATAAAATACCATGCCTTTTCACATAAAGAACCCACTATTTCCATATAATTTGAGTTATGTCTTAAAAATTGGAATAAATATAAAGGACAAATGTATAATTATATAATTCTAGAGGCCCAGTGCATGAAATTCATGCATGGATGGGGTCCTAGCAGCTGTCAGCTGCCTGGCCAGGACCACTCTTCCTTGGCTGCTGGCTGCCACGGAGGCTTTCCTTTGTTCCATGCTGCCCTCTGGTGGTCAGTGCACATAATAGCGAGCAATGGAACTCCCAGTAGGTCAAACTCCCAAGGGGACACTTTGCATATTAGGCTTTTATATATGGAGAGTAAGCACATTTTATGTGCCAGATAATCTATAATAATAAAAAGGTAATATGTTAATTAGACCGGGAGACCTTCCCAATGCCCTTCCAGTGTAGGGAGTCGGACATCCCCCAAGGGGTCCCAGATTGGAGAGGGTGCAGACCGGGCTGAGGGACACCTCCCTGTGCTCGAATTTCGTGCACTGGGCCACTAGTACTATTATAAATACTTATTACAAAGCTTTATTATGGTTTTATTTATGATTGATATTATAGTCACCTTTTACATAAAGAAACTAAAGTTCATAGTTTGAGTGACATGTCTAAGCTAATGTAGTTTCTACATTAATAAAATGTATATATTATAAAAAAAAAAAAACAACCCCACATCATTATTCATCACTCTAGACTCAGCAGGACCTCTGGATATTTGGTTCAGGGTCCACTCTCCTAAGCAAGACTAAATCCTCCCCACCATTTACCAGTATTCCTGCCTTTACCAGGCAAAAAAAAACTAGGATGAAAAAAAAACCAAAAAAGAAGATTAATTTAGAAAGTGAAAGGGGTAGAAAGAAAGCAGACAGTATAAAGTACAAGGACACTAATATAAAAGCTATGAATTCAAGAATACCTTTTTGAAATGCAATAACTATAGAGCTTTAAGAAGACATGGAGATCAGAAAACACTATTCTGAATGAGTATCAGGCTAATAGATCTTTAAGTGGGTATTCAGAAAGATTGCATTTTGAGTGGTTTATGGTAATAATAGATGAGAAAACAATAAAATTGTGAAACTTTGAAAAGCACTCTGGGTTTACCACCTCTTTCACAGAGAATTAATGTAAATCAAATATGGGAAACAAAAATAATTTATTCAAAGTTATTCTGAGAAAATAAAAGTAAATCAATTTTTCTTCAAGATAAAAACATTAGAAAATTGAGAATACAAATGATATGAAGCCATTATTTAAAATTTAAAATTATAATAAAGTAAAATAACCCCATATAACAGTATAGACCTCAAATGAATAAAAACATAGAAATGATTGCTTGGAAATTAGATATCTACATAATAAAAGATTGAAAAAAAGAGAGAACCGACAAAAATCAGAAAATACTTTCAAAAATTAAAAATCATTTTAGAAATGAAGGCTAAGATAGGAGAAAAATAAGAACAAAATATACACTTAAAACTCACAGTTAAAAAGCTAGAGAAGGTAAGGTGAAAATTATCTTATTAAAATTTCAAAGGAAAAAGTGATTTGAAAGGAAGTTATAAAGACAGGGCATAATTAAAAACGATGCAACATACATATTTGTGCTTCTTGAAAGGAATTTAGCTAAGAGGTTGAAAATTTCCTGAAATAAAAGGTGATGTATAGCTACAGTATACTGAAAGGCACACCATGAAACTGATTATTCATTAAATGTTTCTTGAATTGTTTTATTGAATGGCATTTCCTAATTTAGTTGCTGATCTTTTCATACATGAATTGACCAAAAAGACTAGTTTATTTTGAAGCATAGCATTTCCTCAGGATGTGTACCTGTCCAAATTGATTTTTTTTTCTTTTTTAAGTAGTTATCACTGGTAACTTTTGATTACCTGGTATGTCTAAAGGTAAAATAAGCAAATTCTCCATGAAAGTGAGATTGTCTTAAAGCTTCTCCAAAATAGTCTGACAATAAAAACCCAATATCATGTGTTAACTATTAACTATCTGTTGTCTTATACTTTCATGTTCTCTTTTGAAAGTTGAACTCTTTAAAGGAATTTGGTTACTTCACATGTATGGGGAAATCATCTCTACATTTGCTTTTTAATTAGTTTGTTCATTTTGCTGAACCTGCTCTTCTCTCTTTGTTTCCTAATTTTGACAAAGTATCTGAAACAGACGCAGAAGAAGCATGCCCTACTTGAGAATTCTGCAGCCAGGCCTGTAAGTTTTGTACTATCAACACTAAGAAAACATCAATTCAAGTGGATACCCAATTAAAGTCGTTAGTATGGATTGGTATCAAACTTTCAAGCATTTGCATTGTTTAGTGAATGACCTAATATTTCTAAATGGAAATGGGAAAAGGTTGGGGTAGGAAATTAAGGATAGACCCTAACATTAAGGTACTTAGGGCTCCTAATATGAATTTCAGAATTACTGTCAAATATTTGAGTGTCTCTTCTCTTATGTGTAAACAATACCGTCAGATGTAAATGGCTGACTAGACATTAAGTGCAAAAAAGGAATTAGACATTGATACTGAATACCAATGTTCTCTTTAGTGAATCTTCGGTGAGATTTTATTCTGTGCATAAACTATATTACTTATGTGCATATTAATAAAACTTTTAAAATAATCACTGAAATGTATCTTCTGATGTTCAGAATATAGCAAATATATGTTTTCAGGCATTTGTGATATATGCAAATTAAATATGAGTAATGCAAGTCAAAATGAATGCATACTTTTGCAAAATGAACTCTACAAATTCCGTGTTTTATGCACCCCCGCCCGCTCAAAAAACATAACAAATGCTTGCCAAGCTAAATGATGCTGAAACTGTTTACCAGCTGAATGATGGCAGCCAGCAATTAAAAACAGACAAGCTTTGCAGAAAGCAACAGGATATTTAAGGGAAAGATACCTTACAAATATTATAAGAAAAAGAAAATGTCTATGACTCTTTTATGTTTGTTAAAATAGAAAAAAAATAAAAAATTAAATGTATCATAATACATTCTAAATTTCATAAAATAACAGTGAAATAGTATTACATATTCTAACTTTTTTTATTTTTAGAACAAAGGTAATAATACTGTAATTAGAACTTGGATATATCAGAGTTCCAGTTTTAGTACATCCACTTACAATGTATTTAATGTGTCTAAACCTCAGTTTCTTTTTTTAAAAAAAATATATTTTATTGAGGTTTTACAGAGAGGAAGGGAGAGGGATGGAGAGTTAGAAACATCGATGAGAGAGAAACATTGATCAGCTGCCTCCTGCACACACCCTAACTGGGGATGTGCCCACAATCAAGGTACATGCCCTTGACTGGAATCGAACCTGGGACCCTTGAGTCCGCAAGCCAACTCTATCCACTGAGCCAAAGTGGTTAGGGCAAAACCTCAGTTTCTTAAGTGGATTTTATGAGACTGGAAAGAGGTCATCAATTTAAAATAACAGGCAAATCAAATGGCACGTTGTAGCTTTACAAAATACATGTTCAGTAAATATTGGTTTGCTTTTCTTGTGTCCCTCTATTAAAATCCATTTTTTGTCAAAGTACAAGGAAAATAAAAATCATAGCTACACCCACCACTTCAACAATGATTATACTCACAATCAATCTTGTTCCATTTATCTCTATATTTAGATACGATCATTACATAAACAGTTTACCATTATTTTTAAATTAAATGGTTAATAAAATAATGTCCCCTGAAACCACAAAAATACCAAAGAAACATAGACACAATTAATGTGATGGTAATTTAGAATTTGTATTAGTTATGGTTCTTACAACAGACAACCCCAAAATAACAGTCAACACAAAATGTTTATTTATTTTCCTCTATTCTGATTGGTTGGTAGGAGTCCTTCAAGGATTCAGAGACTCAGGAGACAGACGATGTTTCTTTTGTAGTTGTCTGCCCAGAGTTCCCCGAGAGTCACCCTCAATTTAGCAAGAAGTGGGAACTACAAAGAGAAAGCTGAGTGTGAGACAAGTTTTGTTAAAATTGGCCTGGAGGAGGCATATGTCACTACTCTTCATAATCCACTGGCTAAGGCTTTGTCATTTGGCCACAACTAAGATCAAGGGGAACTGGGCCAAAAAGAAAACTGTTGGTTTTGTTTGTTTGTTTTCTTCTGAACCTACCAGTTAAATGCTGTCTAAGAAATAAGGAGAATTAAATACATAAATAATGAAAACAGTCTTTTTAGATGGTTATAAGTGCGGTATAGTTACTAAATTTCTTATGTGTGATGGAAAAAGTAATTTAGACATGCATATATTCATTACAAAATAAGGAGTCTTTTTCAATGCATGTTAATCACCCTAGTGCGTGTGCAGTGTTTGATTTAACAGCAAGATTTTTTAAACAGACACATATTATGAGTTTCCAATATGTTAATAACTAGAGGCCTAGTGCACGATATCGCGCGAGACCCAGACCCACCACACCGGCGAGACCCAGACTGACTCCTGCCAAGCCGCGGGACCCAGAGTCAAGTCCCCACCCACCTGCAAATGCATTGCTGGGCACGCAGCCTCCTGGTGACCAGTCTTTGATTGTTATGGCTGACAGTGTCATGGCCAAAGTTTTTTTATAATAGAGACTAGAGGCTTGGTGCATGAATATCATGCACTCAGGGGGGGTCCCCTAGCTGGGCTTGTGCACTCTCACAGTGCGGGAGCCCCGCGATCGATCACACCAAAGAGGTAGGCCGGAGCCGGAGGTCCTGCCTCCTCTGAACCTTGTGCAGCCGCAGGACCCCCAGGCCGCACAGCATGGAGTTGCTGGGACTCCCAGCATCGCTGTGCAGAGCTGCCAGGACCCACCTCTGTGCCCTGCACGCAGCATCAAGTCCCCGCCCACCCCCGCGCACCTTGTGGTGCACGCAGCCCTGCCCAACCACAAGTGCACACAGCCTCCTGGTGATGAATTGTGACAGTGTAAGGGTGTGACAACCATTTGCATTTTAGCTCTTTATTATATAGGATAGGTGGGGAAGCAAATTAATAACTTCTGTACTTTTTGGTAGAGATACAGTAATTTTCATCTTTAATGACACTTTCTGGTGTGGGTGAGAAGGGATAGAAATATTAAACCTAAAATAACAGTTTTGCCAGTCTTAGAATTAGATGTCTTAATCCAACTTTAAGTACATTTTTTTAATATTCTTAGGTTTGAAATATTTAGCTAATTCAAACAGACTTATTTTATGATAATTAAATAAAAAGTTACTTTATTAAAATAAATCAAACATATTTTCATTGACTTTATCTGATATATTTAAACATTTCACTTATTCACTTAAAATTAACTGTATAACGGGGATAAGATTATTTTACTGGATAAAATAATTTGACAACAAAAATAATGTATTCGAACATAAAAAACAAAATTAAACTCTCCAATGAGCCACTATTCTCTTATTGAACCTAGTATTAATAAAATCCAATTGAGATCTTACATTAGTTAATCTTTGAACTCCCACAATGTAAGATAAGAAAAAAGTTAGCCAAGTCAATAAAAAAAAGCATAACATGGTTTAAAGCTTAAAGAGATTTAAGAAAGATAAGAGGAGTTACTTAAATTAGAGGGAAAAAGTATGAAGTTATCCTACTAAATGTTTTTAGGTTCCTTGAGGAATAAAAAAGAAAATAATATATGTATTAATGGCCTTCGTTATTAACTTATATACTTACATATTCCCTCAGTCTTTTCCAGTGCCGAAGTGCCTGATTTTTCAAATTGGAACTTAGGGGATGTGACTTTTGGCCACCTAAGTTGATGAAGACCTACTGGGAGGAGTTGGTTCTTATCATAAATAAGTAGAACAATATAAAATTGTTGTTTACATAGATTAATATTAATAAACTGTATTTTCAAAATGTGAGTTTTATTAAATGTATAAACAAATAACATCAATAAATAGTTTCCAATATAATTTTAAATAATATTACTGAGTCTATTATTAAAATACTCCATATTATTGGATGATAAATGTTCAAATCTTCCAATTAATATCCTTGATAGGGAACATTTTCTTTCCTATAGGGATCTCCAGATGGGAGTCTGCTTGGGAAAGGTTAAATTAGTATGATGAGTTTTAGAAAAGTTCAACGCTTCATTCTGTTAACTTTGTTTAGGAGGTTTGTGATATTTGCAGTCAGGCCTTGTCAAGTGAAAGTTAATACTAATCAATATGGGTGTTTTTTAATTAAGTCTTAATGCATAAATTAAATGTCTTGACACTATGATGCTGCTGTTAATGTTTCATCTGGCTTTCAGGAGGATTAAGGAATGATGCTTTTCACAGAGCATCATGCAGTCACTAATAATTCTTTTAGTATCAATGATGGTTTCAGCCCGAGTTTAGGAAATGATCCAATGCATCCCTTGTCCCAATTGCCAAATACCAAGTATGATCCGGGTTCATAAATTCCCTGAGTGCCTTGCTTTTCATACTTCCACTGGACTATGAATGTTTCCAAAGTTCCAATCTGTTATGTGTATACTACAGGACCGGTGCACAGATTCGTGAATCAGTGAGGTCCTTCGGCCTGGCCTGTGGGGATTGGGCCGAAACTGGCTCTCCAACATCCCCCGAGGGGTCCCATATTGTGAGAGGATGGTTCTTGGGTGACGCATCCCGGAATCAGGCTTCCTCCTTTCTGGTTCCCGGTGCGTCAACCGGGAACCACAGCTGCCAAGTCACTGCAGCTCTGCAGCTCCTGTGTTGAGCGTCTGCCCCTGAGGGTCATTGTGCATCATAGCTACCAGCCAGATGGGCAGATGGTTGGAGAGAGAGAGAGAGAGAGAGAGAGAGAAAAAGAGAGAGAGAGAGAGAGAGAGAGAGAGAGAGAGAGAGAGAGAGAATGGTGTATTTATGGTAAAATTTCATTAATTTATGTCATTCTATATCTCCGTATCTACCTATCTAAGTATCTATCTGTCTATACCTATAGTTGGTTACTTGAAAAGATTTTAAAACATAGACAAATCTTTACCTGGACTAGCCAGGATAAAAAGAGAAGGTTCAAATTATTAAAAATCAGGAATGAGAGAACATTATTACTCATCTTACAGAAAGAAATAAGATTATAAGGAAATACTGTTAACAATATGTTTGTGTACATATAAATACTACAGACACACACATTTGTGGTTAATTTTTGTTATGTTAAAATATAGAGTTATGGTTATTTCTGATTTAGCTAACAAGAGCAGGTTCTTGTGGCATGGAAATAAAGAAATCTATGTAATGCTGTATCTTATCTGCCAGGTGAAGTTAAACTACTTTCATTGATTTTGCAGGGGGGCAGGAAATACCAACTCCGGCTGGCTAACATTTGCTTGAGTTCCCGCAGCCAAAATTTACATCAGAATCTTTTGGATTTAAGGAGCAAAATTTAAAAAAAAATTAGAGAAACTCTCAGATGTGTTGTCAGGATTTCTGGGAGGCAGGATTTACATATTGTAACTTAACATTAGGTCCACGTATTTGTTATATAGTCAGAGAAGATTTATTCCTGGAAAGGAAGCCTATGAAAGACTGCTTAAGTGTAGGCTGACTGATAGAAGTTTCAATTCTGTTCCAGATTCCAGACTTGGTAATGGAAAGGACCAAAGAGAGTACACAGTCAATTAAGAAGCACATCTATCATTTATTTGCCTACCTATGGAAAATCTGAGTACCAAATGCATACAAACACAAATATTTTGTATATTAAATATGCTTCATTTCGAGGTTATTTATACAATTAATTCTTATAGTTTTAGTTTCAAATACAAATTTTTGGCTAGATGAGTTTAACATAAACCTTGAATTTCCCCTACACAGGTAGTGGGGAGGAGGAAGGAAGAAAGAAAAGAGGAAAAAGGTGTTATGGAATATGGGTTCATCATCCTCACTGTGCATTTTGCCCACATGGGTCTTCATGCAATGTGAATGCTATCACAATATAGTTTTTGTTTTTCTTTAGTGTTTACACTCTAGTGACTTGAGACTGTCATTTTTAAACCATTTCCTTTGTCTGACTATTTATCAATATAGCTACATAAATATATCTAAATTAAAATGTTTTAATGGCTTACAGATAATTATGGTTATTTGTATGTCTCTGAATAAAAATTAATAGCTGCAATACTAAATAGTTAGATCACATAAAGATTCATGATAATTTAAGGCCATAAACATCATGTTTTGTATTTTTAAAATTTTGAAATACATTGATATGGATCTCTAATTTTACATACTGAGAAATCAACTTTTTATTACTTATCTAGAGGCCCATAACACGAAAATTCATGCACTTGCGGGGGGTCCTTCAGCCCAGCCTGCGCCCTCTCACAGTCCAGGACCCCTCAGAGGATGTCCACCTGCTGAATTAGTCAGACATCCTTATCACTACTGCAGAGGCGGGAATGGCTCCCGCCACCACCACTGCACTGGCTAGCCATGAGCTGGCTTCCAGTTGAGTGTCGCTCCCACTGTGGAAGTACACTGACCACCAGGGGCAACTCCTACATTGAGTGTCTACCCCCTAGTTGTCAGTGCATGTCTTAGTGACCGGTCATTCCTGGTCGTTCTGCTGTTAGGGTCAATTTGCATATTATCCTTTTATTATATAGATAATAAAATGTTTCTGACATTTTTGGAAGTGAAAAGAATAGAGATAGAAAAGAACTGAAGCTATTGTTTATAGATGTTAGTCTCATGGTATAGTGACTTAATGTAAGTATTCAGATTATAAAAGTCCATTCCCACATATAAATCAGAGTCTACTCAGATTGAAAATCACAGATACTGTGAAACTATCCTATCTAATAAAAGACAAAAAGGGTAATTAACCATACCTCTGCTATGCTTCACATTGGCTAATCAGGGCGATATGCAAATTAACTGCCAACAAAGATGGCGGCCAGCAGCCATGTAGCTGAAGCAAGCAGGAAGCTTGCTTGCTCCATTGATGGAGGACGCCAAGGTTCCCCGCATGCCGCAGTCCGGCTCTGAGCCCCAAAGCAACAATGTTTCAATTATAGAAGCTAAACAAACCCCAGATACCTGCTTTCAGCTGGCCACAGCCTCAGAGCTGGGAGCACCAGTAACAGCAACAATGTTTTAATTATAGAAGGTAAATAAATCCCAGAATAAAAAATAAGGAGAGACTGGGAGCTTCAGTCACCCACCAGCCTGAAAACAGCCATCAGCCCCTCACCCAGGCTGGCCAGGCACCCAAGCGGGACTCCCAGCCTGATCTGGGACACCCTTCAGGGCAAACC
>NW_006289093.1:52413-54487 GCF_000327345.1 Myotis davidii
GAACCAGTCCCAAGCCAGCAGGTGGTCACCCCCCGAGGGGTCCCAGACTCTGAGAGAGAACAGGCCGTGCTGAGGGACGCCCCCCGCCCCGGCCCAAGTGCACAAATTTTTGTGCACTGGGCCTCTAGTAACAGATAAAAGTCTAATCTATTGCTTCATCACTATAAAAAAATCAAGAATTTTTGACTTACAGAGATGTTAACAATGAAATGTCACTCACAAAATTATATTACCTATTTCCCTAGTGTTCTCTTTTCCAATGCCCCTACCCTTTCGACATCCTTGCTCATAATGTCCACTCCCAATAAGTGTAATTATCATTTGTAGTAGGCAAAAACTTCTTTGTAAAATATCCAATTACTGAATAGTAGTAAAGCATTGAGATTTTTTATTGTTGGGATGTGCTCATTTTTAAAATTATCTGTTATTGTCATAAATGTGCTGAAAATCAGATTTTATTACTTATTTTTGTGATGTTTTAAGTATTTATGATTTGTGTTATATTTGTTTCACTCATTTTGAAATTTGGTATATGGTATTTCTTACATCACAGAAATTTTTCATTAAAATAAAATGGTAAATAGAAAAATGATGAATACCTCAAAGCCAAGTCAGGATCTGGAACTGTGAATTTAATAGCAAAAACATGTCACTTTCATTACATTGACAATTTGTTTCGGTTTGTAATGTCCTTTGACGGATGTTGACCTTAACACATTTAAAAAATGAAGATATTTTGATATATGCAAAGTACTTGCTGTTTATGCAGGTTTATAAATAGCATTTAAAATAATTATAAATCTCATAGGTTTCACAGAGGGTTAATTATAATATCTTTGAAGCATTTCAACAAGATTTTCCTATTAATTATGTCTTAGTTTCTTAATAAAATCATTGAATAAAATTTGTGCAATCTGATTCTTTGTCATAATAGGTAGGCCTCATATTTGATTTATTTCACATCCATTATTGAAATATTGTAGTCTTGAAATAGCATACAACATTATTGTTCTATTCAGTTGACATAGTATGAATTTTCATTAAATTTTATATTAAATAAATAAGATGCCATTTCATGAATTAGTAAAAACATAAGAAATACATGAATATCACTTTGTTAGTTATTAAGAACCCAATAAAGTATAATTATTACATTGTAAAAATTGAATTAAAATATATTTTATCTTCTTTTTTTCCTAAATATTGGCCTTCATGTATACCATATTAATGATTAAGTTATAAGGAAAAATATTGTACTATTCTTTATGGAAATTCTAATAATATGAAGTTTATATTGGAATCAAATTAAAAGCAAGCTCTGGCCCTCACCTGTGTCCTTAGCCCATGTTCTTAGTGGTTAGAGTGAAAGTGCACACAACAAATGGTGGCTGGTTTGATTACCAACTTTACCTGGGTTGCAGATTCGATCTCTGGCCCCAGTTCAGGCACATGTGGGAGGCAACCAATCCATCTGTCTATCTCACATCAATGTTTACTCTCCTCTCTCTCTCTGTCTCTGTCTCTTCCTCTATTATCTATCTATCTATCATCTATCTATCTATCTATCTATCTATCTATCTATCTATCTATCATCTATCTATCTCTTCCCCCCTTCCTTCCCCTCTCTCTAAAAATCAATAGGACCTAAAGAGACACTTCTCCAAAGTAGATACACAGATGAAAAAAGAAAATGCTAAAAGCCATTAATCATCAGAGAGATGCAAATTAAAATGACAATGAGGTATCACCTCCCCTATCATCAACAAGTCAACAAATGACAAGTTTTGGCAAGGATGTGGGGAAAAAGGAACCCTAGTATACTGCTGGTGGGAATGCAGACTGGTACATCCACTATGGAAAACATTGTGGAGTTGACTCAAAAAAATTAAATATGGAACTGCCATCTCACCTAGTGATCCCACCTCTAGGAATATATACTAATATATATCAATCAGAAAGAATATGTGAACTTCTACATTCATAGCAGCACAATTTAAAATAGCTAAGATCTAGAAACAGCCCAAGTGCCCATCAGTAAATGAGTAGATTAAAAAGCTGCGGTACATTTATGCCC
>NW_006289093.1:54677-83312 GCF_000327345.1 Myotis davidii
TTATCTTTTGAGACAGCATGGAGGAACCTAGAGATTATTACGGTAAGTGAAATAAGCCAGAGAAAGACAAGTATCACATGATCTCAATCATATGTGGAATCTAATGAATAAAATAAGTTGATAAAACAAATAAATCCAGAGACATAGAAGCATGGAACAGACTATTGGATGTCAGAGGAAAGACAGGGATGAGTAGATGGATGAGAAGAGATTAACCAAATAACTTATATGCATATAAACATAACCCATAGACACCGACAAAAGTGTAGTGAAGGCCTGGAGAAAGGGGCTGGTTTGGGCCAGAATGGGTCAATGACTAATTCTTCAAGAAGTATTGATATTTTTTAATTGTTCTTTTCTTCAATAATTTATAATGACTCCGCTCCATGTATTTGATAAAAGTTTTTTCTTCTCATTTTAAACAGTTTTTTATAATTATTACACTTTAATTAGATGAAATATGAGGTTATATTATCTGAGCATCTAAGTTGATTGATTTATACAGATGCTAGCATTTTACCTGAACATCATTTATTGGATAATACTTCTTTCCTCCATTAATTTGTAAATCAGGCTGTTATAAATTAAGTTTATATGCATACTATGTATACTAAGGAGTATTTGGGGCTATAAATTATGTTGAATTATTGGATATATTTTGTACCTGTAGCACATTTCTATGATTTCTATATCTTCTCATTGCAATTTATTATTTAAGAGTATTACGATTTATCAAATTTAAATGACCCATCTTTTTGCCATGTCTTAGCCAATAGTTCAAATAAACCCTCAGAAATATATTTGTTGCAATAAATTGCCTCAGACTTCCTTCTTCTGGAATTAATTACCCTTAATTTGTAACAGCTTTATTGAATTAAAACAAACATATGATAAATTCCACATGCAAAAACTACAATCTGATAAATAGTGACATATATATATTACCACCTGGGTCAAAATAATAAAAAATTACCCCAAAGAGTTTCCTCATGCCCTTTTTTAATCCTTACTTCCCATGTTTTACCTACCTTGTGCATGCAGTGGTCTGCTTCTTCTTAATGTATTTAGTTTATATTTGTAAGATTTTATATAAATGAAATTCCATAATATGCATGAATTCTTTTCATCTAGATTCTTCCACTCAGCATAATTATTTTGAGGTTCCTCCATGTTTTTGAATTAACAATCTATTTCTCTATATTGCTAAATAGTATTCATTTGTCAGATTTGCTACAATTTATCTATGCAACCATATATGGCCATTTGAATTATTTCAAGTTTGGGGTTATTACAGAAAAAGAGGTTTCCATAAACATTAGTGAAAAAAGTTTTTGTGTAGATATAAGCATTTATTTATCTGTTATAAATACCTAGAAATGGAATGGCTTGATCTTATTATGGTAGGTGACTGATTTCTTTGTTGTTTAGTATCTAGTTGTTTTTTAATATCTTAGATTGAAAATGAAAAGTCTGCATTACACTTAGAATGCTTCCATCATGAGTCAGATAAGTAAGGGAAACATTATCAAAAAAGCTAATATAATGGGGTCATTGAATTTAGAGCAAGAACAATTATTGGTGATCATAGATCCCAAATCCTTCATTTTACAAAGGGGTGCAAATAAAACCTCAATATCTGGGAAGAGTAAGTGACCTGCCCAAGGTTAAGCAAAATCAGAACAATTTCTAATCCAGTCCTCAACGCAAGTCACAAACTGAATCAAATTGTATTACCCCCACCTCAAAAGTGAGGTGGACATGGTGCTTTGACAGATCCATATTAGCAGGAATATCAACTAAGAGAGCATTCTCCTCCTCTAAAGCATGCCAGCACTTTTACTTCCTGCTTCAAGTATGACCCACTTCATCCAACCTGACTCCTGATCTCCTAGTGTGGCATTTTAAGTTACACATCCCTGCTTTTATTGCCAACTGATCAAGTTTTCTGAAGGTTACTTTGAGAAAGGCTTATTCTTAGGTGCTTTTTCTACTCTAATATTCCTAAAATTCTCAGAAGTAGACCTCCAGGCCTCATCACAAATGGATGATTTACATTCTGCTCCACAGTGTGTCCAATATATGGGTTAGTACCAAACAAATGTCCTAAATATCTTTGGGAAAGATTTTTCTGTTTTCTGGTTAATGAATGAAATCCTCTTATTTTGAATGTCATAATTTTTTGAAATTTGGCCTCAAAAAAGGAAACAGAGATTGAATATTAGATTCAATATCCAATGTTTTTCTACCTGTTTTGATGTCATATTTCAAGAATTTACATTCACATGAATAAGTGGATACAAATGTTAATGTGTTTGCACTGACTTATCTATATATGTAAAAGCCTAAGCGACCATCATGACTGGTCGACTGAACGACTGGTCGACCAATAGCTATGATGTGCACTGACCACAAGGGGCCAGATCCTCAATGCAGAAGCTGCCCCCTGGTGGACAGTGCACTCCCACAGCCAACCTCCAGCTGTCAGCCAACTTTCTGTGGTCCCTCGCCCCAGCCAACCGGCCTGATCGGCTCCAATCAGGACTGGGTGAGATGGCCCCAATTGACCCCAATTGCCAGCCAGGTCTAGGGAGCCCACCCATGCATGAATTCATGCACCGGGCCTCTAGTGAAATATAAGAATGAAAGAAGACCAGAAAACTGTTAAGATAGTAATTACACAGAATTACTTTGTCTAGTATAGCCGTGGGCAAACTACGGCCCGCGGGCCATAGTTTGAAATGAATAAAACTAAAAAAAAAAAGACCGTACCCTTTTATGTAATGATGTTTACTTTGAATTTATATTAGTTCACACAAACACTCCATCCATGCTTTTGTTCCAGCCCTCCGGTCCAGTTTAAGAACCCATTGTGGCCCTCGAGTCAAAAAGTTTGCCCACCCCTGGTCTAGTAGTTTGAAAATTGTTTTTCATAGTGAATGGATGTTTCCTGTGTAAATCGGTGAATTGAAAGCATCCTTGAACTATTGGTCTCTCTCTTATATGGTTTCAGGGAAATACTTCTTAATGTTGTACTTTTCATAAATGATGATTGCTAATCTATTTATTTTACCACAAGATTGACTTATATTTCATTTGTGCTTTACAAAAAAAGCATAGACAATATGCTTTTATTTCTTTTTGGATTTATAGGAAAATTTAGCAGAAGATATAGAGGTTTTTCATATACTTTCTGTCTCCCACCACACATAGCCTCCCAGATTATCAACATCCCCCACCAGAGTGCTACATTTGTTGCAATTGATGAACCTATATTGAGACATCAATATCACCAAAATTCTTATTTACACGAGGATTCACTCTTGATGTTGCATATTCTGTGGATTTGGACAAATGCATATCATGTGTCACCATTATGGTGTCATACAGAGTATTTGTACTACCCTAAAAATCCTCCACCTACTCATCTTTCCCTTCCCCCTAACTCTGGGTAACCACTGATCTCTACTGTCTCCATAGTATTGCCTTTTCCAGAATGTCATATAGTTATAATTACAGAGTATTTCACAATTTAGGCTTGTCTTTCATACTTAACAAACACTCTTTTTTATGTTTGACATGTTTATTTAAGCTGCCCCCCTGCCCCCGCCCCTTATTAAGAAAATGAGCACCATGCCCACCAGCATGGCTCCATGGTTGAGCACTGACTGATGAACCAGGAGGGCAGGTTCAATTCCTGGTCAGGGCACATGCCCAGATTGCAGGCTCCATCCCTAGTGTGGGGTGTGCAGGAGGCAGGCCAATCAATGATCCTCTCTCATCATTGATGTTTCTATCTCTCTCTCCCTCTCCTTTCCTCTCTGAAATCAATAAAAATATAATTTTTTAAAAAGAAAACGAGCACTTACATAAGCCATATATTTTTATATGTTATGTGCCATTAGGTTGGCTCTGACTCCAAGTGACCCTATAAATAAGTGATGTTAACATTTTTTACCTGTATTTATTTCTATGTTTTTTCTTGCAAATTAGTGGTAAGTAATTAAGATAGTAGAAAGACTCTATTCACATTTGTATTAGTAAATTAATCAAGTTATGGTGATATACTCACATAAATAACTTCAATATTATCTTAAGAAACACCTATGAAAATGACAAATGTCATGAATTAAATATATAGGTATGTTTACTGTCATGACAGAATACATAAATGGAAGAGAGGTGACATTTTAAAAAGTTATTTTTGATTTATTCTAATTGCAATTGTTTTGTCAAATGTTTGAAACTTTGTTTCTTGTGAAAGTCATCAATGTAAAATTAAATAGAATTTTATTTTTTTAAAATGATTAAAATTTTATTCTAGTGTTATTTTCCAAAATGAAGCTGACAAAAAAGGATCTTTAGCTTTTTAGAAATCTAATATTTTACATTGCAAGAAAATAAATTATGATATCAAAATAAGTGCTTATAGTGATACATTTTTATGACGATCTCTATTCTGTCAGCTCACTAGTATGATATGGCATTTAGTACATGTTGTATACTGCATAAGAGAAGGATATCACAATATGAAATAATCAACCATAGTAACTGTAAACTGTCATACATAAAATTCTAAGGGGAAAAAGCTTTAGATGCAAGTCTGCAAATAGAGGCTATTATTTCATATTTACTTTGGCTCGGGGAATGGGTATATTACATACATATGTGTGTGTAAAAGCCATTTTACTTTTCAAGGACAGATAAATAAGATATAAATGTCTAATTCAATGACTGCTAGGGAACACAAATTCAATTACTGTGGTATAAGAATGGGACTACTCAATTGAAGGTCTGGGACCCAACCCAAAAAAAGTGCCATTCTGTATCACACATATGAAGGTTATTTTTCTTAGTCAGTAGAAGATATTTCAATATGCCCCCAAATTTCAGTAGTGTCAAGAATGCAAAGAAGTTAACTACAAAACCATTAGTGGGGATTGGACATCATTTACCTTAAATACCAAATTAAGGTATCATTTGCAATTCATTACAAGAATGAATTTATCACTGTTGCTACAATATAGTTTAGTGGGAGTTAGAGTTCTGTTGTGTGTGTGTTTCTTAAGATACAAATTTTTATATGTGCTCATACTCTAGTCTAGAGTGATTTCCTCTTGCAAATGCCTGGAACATTCCTCTGGTAGCCTGATGTTTCTGTGCTGATGGGCTCTTCTGTTGTTCAATGTGTCTAAAGCCATAAAACAACCTGTAAATATTACCTCAGCACTGAGAACTGCATGGAACCAGTGCAGTGGTAGGGATGCTCAGTTGGGAAAATGGTATATAAATAACTGTTAACTTGAACAAAATCTGATTAATCCTCACTGTCCAGCTACTATTTTTAGAATCCCCTTGCATTTGAAAGAATTTATGCTTCTGAGGGACTGAAAGTAAGAATTTAAGTGCAAATTCCATTCTAAAAGTATAAAAGGAGTTCTTAAAAATGATTACTTTAGAAAAAAAACTTCTGAAAATTCGAATAGTTCTTTTTATTGCAAGTACACTCTATATTTTGATTACTATCATTCTGAGAATAATATGTTATAACATTTCCCTCAAAATATAACTTTCAGATAAAGACAACAGTGTTTTTGGGTTAATATTATATACTATTTCCTAGTGATATACTTTTAATGCATTCTCTGCAACCTTTTTTAAAACAATTTTTTAAAATTTACTTCTACCTACTTCTCTTTCTTTCTCTCTCTCTCTCTCTCTCTCGCTCTCTCCCCTACACACACACACACACACACACACATACACACTACTCAGAAAGATATACAATATGAAATCATCACATTTTGCCAAATTATGTGTAACTTAAGCTGGCTTAATGCACACACGCACAAACACTCACTAATCCTAAAGAGAAGGCAGGTAGATGATTGATCCAAGGCCAATTTTATTGCCCAAAGAATGCAGTGACTTCCCATTTGCTCTGCCCCCATCATGTGTTCTACAACCTGAGCCTGGACTGACCCCTTTTAGCTGCAGCATCCCTGGGGCTATGCTTCTTCATGAATAGGTTTAGGCAAGAAAGCCTGTCTTCTGTGGGCTGTATTTTAATAGTAAATAAACTTCTTTCCAGGAAACATGTATTAAATTGTTCTCAGGGTAAATAACCAAATTTGCTTAGGTGTGCCCTTTTGTAAGTCAGTACTGGCAAGAGAAAATGGGTTTATCAGGATTAAATTAGACTGTTCAGAGCCCATCAATCCATTTGCTTTGAGGCACATTGGTTGAGACTATGAGGAAAGCCTACATGAATTAGTCAGGTTTCTCCTAAAAAAAGAGGGGGTGGCATTTGCACACTGGCAGAAAAAAACTCCTTACCCTATTTAGTAAAAGTAAATTAATGTTCCTATTTCAGAGCTTTTATAACACAACTAGAGGCCCAGTGCACAAATTCATGCACGGTGGGATCCCTCGACCTGGCCAGTGATCGGGGCCTATCTGGGCTGTCTCCCCCAGTCCCAGTTGGAGCCTGCCAGCCAGGGCAAGAGACCACAGAAGGTTGGCCAGCAGCAGAAGGTTGGCTGTAGGCTGTGGGAGTGCACTGACCACCAGAGGGAAGCTCCTGCATTGAGTGTCAAGCTCCTGCATATCATAGTGACCAGTTAACTGGTCATTCAGTTGTTCAGTCATTGGGTCGTTCGGTCACTTAGGCTTTTATATATATAAATAAATATAAACATAGGCATCTTTTTATCTAACTACCTATAGATAAATGTCATAGGTTGCATTCTGGAAGATAAATACTTTTTAAAACTGATGAAAATTAAAGAAGTAACTTTATTCGATTCAGATCCTTCATCAGCAAATAAGGTCACTATCATTATCTACCTCTTTGCATGGGTGTGGTTTTTTAGCACAATGAATAATAGTACATGATACTTGGTACAGTTCTTAGCCTAGGATTGTTACTTGATAATACCGTTATTAGTATTTGTAACTGCCTACTCCAAATGAGCATGAATTTTTTAGTTTGCCATTTCCTAGTATTATTTCATTTATCTTTTTTGACTCTAGATGAACTTGAGTTTATGATCTTTAGCTAAAGTCCAAGTCTTAAAAATAAAATAAACTTTCATTCATGTTAATAAATGTTGTTATTGCAGTTGCTTTTAAAACGTGCGGTCGTGCGCGCACACACACACCACTCAGAGAAGAGATTCTCAATTGCAGGTGGAATAGTAGGAAAATATCTCTTCAGAGATATTTGACAATATCCTTCTTCTAACTGAACACTTACCTGCCTTTTTCCTCCTCACATCTGCTCCTTTTCTTTCTATATTCAAACTTGTCTATTTATCTCCTTTTGATTATTCACATTTTAGTGCAAATGTCTTCACAACAAAGACACCTTCATTGGGCCATCCCTCCATTAGTAGGCCTGACTATGCTATAAATAGATATAAACAGAAACCTTGGACCATATTCTTATATTCATAATTCACAAGGTTTAGTAATTAATAAATTGCACATTTAATTGTGATTATATTATTGCAGTTCTATTTTGAACAGGCCTTTTTCATTTTGTTCTAAATATTATTCATTTCCTACCACCTAGTCAAGAAATATGGTTTACGGGATAAGATTCCCTTAAGGCTGTTAATTTGTAAGTTTTCTGTGTGACTTGGGGAAAACGGTCAACATTTTAAATAGATGTCATTCTCAGACTACAGGCTAGAATTTCAGATATTACAAATCTAACTTTACTTTTCTATTAATTAACACAATTTATAAAATAATGTTTATTACATTATATGGTAGGGAAACCTTGCCTAAATAACAATGAAACTCTTAATCTATTATGTGGTTTCCTCAGTCTCCACACCCCATAGTAGATTCTATGATCTGAGGCAGAGGCAATAACCAACTTGGAGGGTGAGCTTATACGTTGTTTGGTTGCAATCAGTCTCACCCCATCAGCATCTGCTGAGTCATCCCCACCAAGTCTCACAGCATCAGGCTATGAAGTGTTGCTGGATTCTCTTCTCCCAATCAGGCTTCTCTAGACCTGGATATAGTAGTTGTCAACACCATATCCATAGTTTTCTTGGGCACACCTGAAACAAAAATTGCACACATACGGGTACATAAAAAACAAACAAAGCTCTCTCACACCCTTCTGACTAAGGAGCTCTTGCTACTCTCTCTATTCTACCACTCTGAACTATGCCAGATACCAGCAGAGTAAATTTAATGAGATTTGCCAATGCCTCAGGCTACGTAAAAAAAGTGAGGCTAAAGAATACTTACACTACTCAAAATAAAAATACTTACACATGAATAGACTATTGTAGGAAAATAATATAGCAACAGCATTAAAATAAGGATATGCATCACAGATAAAGGCTGCCTGATAGGAAGGTGTCCAAGAAGCCATGTATGAGCTACAATTGTCCTCCCTATGGAGGACTGTATCAAGTACACTTTTCCCCTCAGATTAGGATTATATGTGCACAAACTGCCTCAGTGCCAAAACCCCAAAGAGGGACTCATGTGAGGCTTCTGGTCATTTAGGAACATTGTGTCTAACCAGCCCCAATCATAAAATACTCCAGAGATCTCACATAGACCAGGTGCAAATCATCAATCTCACCGTTATTAATAAAACATGCTGACTGGCTGATACAAACCATCTCCAAATTGCATAGACCTATAGCTCCCAAACAGCACTGTTAAGCAGCATGTTTTTTCCTTGATCAGAGTTCAATGTCCTGCAGACAAGTTAGCAAACAGTGAAGGCCTTTCCAGGGTGCTGGAATTAAACACAGCACTAACAAGAGCCTGGTTTGGTTTGGTAAAGTTCTTCAACATAGACTCACATCTAGATCATCTCTCTTCCCGTATACGTCAGTAACCATCCATAAATATTTAAATCATTTTGGACTGTGCTAATGTTCTGGAAGGAAAAGATGGTATACCCAGTTTAACAATCAAGGACAGTTTAATAAAGAGAACATTTCCAAATGATTGTTGGTTCAACCAATACAGGGTGTTGCTATTTCTCCAGAATTAGAAACAATGGTACAATGTTAGAAATGTTAGGTCTGAGGAGCCAAGGAGATAATAGATTTGCCAATAAGGTCAAGTTAACTGTATGGAAAGGATATCTGATTCAAATATAAGACCTGTGAACTTTAAAAAAAGGGACACAGCCAATTTATAGTGATGGATAGCAAGACGTCTCTGGCTGTATGCTTTTCCTCAACTTGATATTCCGCCAGAGATCAGGGGAGATCACTGATACAGTCCACACTATGCAGAATCCTGAAACACAGAGCAGGTGGAGAAAGCATCAGGAGAGGCAAAGGGGGACTCAGCGTGGTGTCTGGGTAAGCTAAAAACCTGGCTCTTATCTCAGTATGCGTTCTTGCAAATCCACAGAATGTTATGGGATATAATTTATACACAGACTGCCTCAGGTATAGCAACGCAAAACTGTAGGACATAACCACATGAAAGCACGTGGATTTTATACTTAGAATCCTTTTTTTTTCCTTCTTTCCTAAGGCGGTATTCCATCCAAGACAATGATATAAATTGGATAAGAGAAGGTCTCTGGGGCAGAAGAGAATTCGCCAAAAGCATAAAACACATGTGTTACTATGCCAAAGTATCATCTGCTATTGCAGTAATAAAAGTCTTGATTTCTATGATTTCATATTAATTGATATTACAACATTTATATATTTACATTATTTTGATATTTATGCATAGTTTGTCACAATTTAAACTAACATTTTTTTTCTATAATAAGGGCAAATAAGCATAATCAGGCTCCAAGAAATAAGCCTCTCTTCTAAAGTCACCTTTTTTGGTTGCTGAGCCATACCTAGGACCGACATACACCTGGTTCTCAGTTTTCAGTGTGCCATAAAAGTTGACTATAAAAACCATTTACTTAACGCAGTATCATAAATAAATAGGCATACAAAAATTGTGCACACCATTTCTCTAATTTTTGACATGGCAATGGAGCACACATATTAGGAAAAATACTTACAAAAATGACACGTTTAAAAAAATGAACTCATAATCAATTAGACAACAACATAATAGAGTGCCCTACATCGTGCGTATCTGCGTGTTGGGCTAATGTTAAATATCAGAATGTTAATTGCTAAATTATAATGTCCCTGTGAATTAAATATATGGCCTTAGAGGTGGCCAGTTATGTCATCAAATCCAGTCTCCCTGCTTCGTATAAAGTTTCTAAGTATCCTAGAATTAAATATAAATATAAGCTTTTTATTTCTCCATATTTTCCCATAAAAGACAGACAACATTTTCATGCTGAATCTTCCCTTCCACCAAGTGTCTGTTAGATGCTTTTTCTCATTCCAGATGAACCCCTATGCAGACTGAATTGTAAGTATAACCATGTAAGTATAACATTACATAAAAACAGTTTTAATACATGAAGGTGTGAGTTTTGAAAATATAATGCTGTATTCAACATGTTTTCAGCTTTCCCATCCAGGTTCATCATTAACCATTGTTGCCTCTTTGGGGGCCTCTAGGTAAATAGACGAATGAAATTTTTATTCATTGATTCCTAAGCATTTCACATTCTTTAAGGCTTCTCACTCTTAGACAACTCTCATTTCTCTCTCTGTTTTCAATTATTTTCTATCAACCTACTTCTCTTCCATGCAAGAAAAAAAATTGCTTATTCTTTAACTTATTTGCCCCAAATAACACCCTGGGAAGTCTTTAATTTTCCAAAAAATATATTATTTCTTTCATGGTGTTCTCACTCTATAATTTACATTTAGCATGTATTCTGAAGTATTTCTGATCTTCAAAATGCCTAAATAATATGAGATGCCCATGACCTCTCAAACTATTGTAAGAAACAAAGTATTGTCAATGCAATAGAAGCCAACATAATATTTAGATTTTATATATATATTTGTGTGTGTGTGTGTGTGTGTGTGCATCCTTTTTCAACAAGTGTTTTTTTTTGGGGAAAAGTGTTCAATATATTCGGGGCATATATTAATGAAGAAACCTGTGATATACTTGCATGGGATATATGTAAATTATTAAATTTTTATCCTGACAATAGACATTTTGAATGTTTCTATTTTTTGTTGTTGTTATCAAAAATGTTGTTCTGATATTCTTAAATACATATGTAATGTATTTTTGGTAAACTATGTGCAAAATTCCTAAGATCTAAGATGTGTATATCCGAAACTTAATTTTTAAATACTGCCAAATTGTTTTCCAAGGTGGTGTTCCAATTATACCCAACTAATTGTGCATTAAAGTTCCCATAGCTCCACGTGTTTGCCATAACTTGGTGTTCTCAGTGTTTTATCTGTATCTTCATAATTTGATAGTTATAACATGGTATCTCACTGTGCCTTTGATTTATTTCCTACTAATTTCATATCTTCTTAGTGATTAGTTTTTTTTTTTAATTTCTATAATCTTCCCATTCAGTATTTATTCCAGTTTTTACTGGGTTAATTTTTCTTAACATTTTTGGACTATTTTAAGATGAGAGTTGTTGTTTTCATCCTCACCTGAGATAAGTTTTTATTGATATGGGGGGGAGGATGAAGAGAGAAAGAGAGAGAGGAACAACTGTTGGTTGCCCCCCTATTGCCCTGACCAGGTATCTAACCAACAACCTACATATGTGCCCTGATCTCAAAATAAACCCGAAAACTTTTGGTGTAGGGGAGGACTCCCCAACCAAATGAGCCACCAGTCATGGCTAAAAATAGTGTTTATATTAATATTTTACATGTTTTGCATGTATTTTGTTCAAGCCGTTGGCTTTCACATCCTTTTAAAATGTTGACTTTTGATAACCATACAAAATAATAATCAAATCTATGAATTGGATATAAATAATTTACTTATCGTTTAGGGTTTTCTGTTTAAGAAGTCTTTCCATACCCTGAGGTGCCACATATGTTATTTTTAAAATAACTCTCATCGTGTTACTGTGATTAGTTTACAAGACCATCTTTTCTGTAGCCCGTGCTATCTTCAAGGGCAGAGGCCATGTATTATTCATTGTTCCACCCTGGCATTTATGATGCCCATAAATGGTCCATGATTCAAAGTCATGAGTTTCTCATAGGTGCTAGTGAAGTCTTTTGGCATCTTAAATGATAACTAGAGGCTCAGTGCATGGAAATCATGTACAGGTAGGGTCCCTAGGCCTGGCCGGCGATCAGGGTCGATCAGGGCCTTTCCGGTTGCTGGCTGGGGCCTTCCTTCTGGCTGCCAGCTGGGGCTGCTCTTCCCTGGGTGCAAGCTGCTGGCTGCTGGCAAAAGCCTTCCTTCATTCCACGCCACCCCCTGGTGGTCATCACATGTCATAGCGGTCTCCTGGTCAAATTCCCGACGGGACAATTTTCATATTGGGCTTTTATATACATACTAGAGGCCTGATTCATGAAATTTGTGCAAGGGGCTAGCTTGGCCAGCCCTGGCTTTGTCTGGAAGGTCATCCGGAAAGACATCCGCAAGGACATCTGGAAGGTCATTTGGCTGGTCTAATTAGCATGTTATGCTTTTATTATTATAGATAGATTACTGCACTAAGTTGTTACAATTATGTTACAAATCAGAAAACAAACTGTCATTGTGCCTCCGATTTTGATATGCTTGCTTAAAAAAGTTAAATCAAAAGATATTCTACAGAGAAACATGATATTTTTACTAGAAATGGTGCACATGGCTTCCTCACATAGCTTACTTACAGCAATTTTAAGTAGTGGATTCCTACTATGGAAAATACTTTTTAGAAGTCTGTATTTATTTTTGTATTCTTATGTACATGGCTGGGAATTCAGAAGTCATGATATTTATACAAGTCTCAATGACAGGTTGTTGTTGTTGTTTTTTCTGTTGAATGTTGCTCAAAGTAAATTGTATGTTAACTGATGCTTGTAAACATATAGATTTTATAATAATTCTGTAGTTTAAATAAAATTTATTTCAAATATTTTTGAAATTCACATGCACAAATATCCAGTATTTTTATTTTAATGCCAAAGTTATTCTTAACGTTCATTGGGCTTCTGGAGCAGTTTGAAAAATATGAATTATGTATAACATTTAGTATAGATATTTCCATTGTAAAATTTAGAATGTAAAGGTTGGAGCTTCATCCCGTGCACCAAAGGGTCAGACATATGAAGACTTTTTTCCTCAAAATATGCTTTTAGAGTTGAAAACGCCAAATCAAATTTTAATACTTGAATGTATATTAACAATGTACTTTTAAATGGCCAGTGAGCATCATGGCAGTACTTTCCAAAGGAGTTAAACTCACATACTCTGCCATCAGAAATGTGTGTGAGTGCTTATTTCATTGTGGCCTCTCCACTTTCCTTGGAATCCTTAGGACAGTTTCTAACCTGCCACTAGGCAATGCTGTCTTACTTCCACCCTCTCCACCCCTGATTTCAGGGATTGGTAGAAGAAATGCTGATTTTCCCCAATCAAGTATTGAATCAAAGTACATTTGATTATTATCATAATATATTCTCCTCCCAAGATGATTTTTCCATATAAATTATGGCTTTATTCCTAATTCTATGTCCATATCTTCATCCCAGATAAGTAAATTACAAACTGTAAATGCCAGGCATTCATTATGGCAGGTGTGGATAAGAATGAAGAACCAAAATTGTACGAACAGGGGAAATAATATAACTTTCTCCCTTTTCACCAATATGACCATGGCATTTTAATTAAAGGGTTGAGGGGGGGGGGGAAGGATGAAGATTTAAAAATCAAAGCCAGTTTTTAAGCTGAACCTCCAGGGGCTAGAAGAATGCAGAGAGAGTGAGGTGGTTGAGACTATAAAAAATAGGATGGGGAATCATTGTAATGGAAATACTTTGCATCTTAACTGTGGTACTGGTCATGTAAATCTGTACATACAATTAAACTATAGAGATTACATGTACAAAATACACATAACACACTCAAATGAATGCACTGGTGAAACCTGAATAAGTTTAGTGGATTGCATCGATGTGAACTGTCTAGTTGTGGTCCTATGCTGTAGTATGCAAGATGTTAGCATTAGAAGGATAAGCATCCAGGATCTCTGAATTGCTCTATATTGTTTCTTAAAACATTAATACGAATTACCATTATCTCAAAATTGAAAAATTTTAAATGGACACCTAATCCTATTATAAAACATAGAAAAGGGGTTTATGGTTTATTTTTTCAAGTTCTGTGGATGGGGCCCCTGAATGGCGACAAGACATTATGAACAAATACTAGTCAAATATTAATGAAAAAAAAATTCCTATTTTATAACAATATTTGTATATTTTTATTATTTAAAAGCAAATAAAATTCATATTATAGCATAATATCTATATATATAAAAGGCTAAGTGTCTGTCCTTCCCTCTGACCAGTAGCTATGATGGTCAATGACCACCAGGGGGCAGATGCTCTGACTGGTAGCTATGACGTGCACTGACCACCAGGGGGCAAATGCTCAATGCAGGAGCTGCCATGATGCACACTGGCCATTTAAAAACAAATGACACCACAGACCTGGCACCAAAAAATCAACACTTGGCTCCCCTAAGTGGGACACAGGCCCCACCACCACCCTGGAGTGACACCCCACCAAATCGCAGCCAACAATGCCAAGACCCCATGACACAAAATGTGGCCCACAGCCCAGCCCAGCTCAGAAATGGTCACTATGGGTTCTGGGTAATGATGTCATGTAACAATGCTTGCCTTCCTCTCCCTAGCAACTAGCCTCCTTGGAGTTTCTTTAGCCAGGAACCCGACTTGGTTTATAGCCAGATGCAAACATTTTATAGTTCAACCAAATCTTTGTGATGCATGTTCATGTGCCTCATCTTATTGGATCCTCACAGAAGTCTTGGAGTAGATAGATAGGAGACTCAGTAGAATCCTATTTTCATTAGCCAGAAAATGGAGATTTAGAAAGTTTAGAAACTTGACCCAACTGAAAAGAAGTAAGAAATGGTGGAACTTGAAAATAACTTCAGGTTTTCTCACTGCACAGAATATAGTCAAACACTGCAACAGTTAAATATTTCACCTTTTATTCTCCCTGCGTGATCTACAATAATAATCTGCTTCACGTTGTATTTACTGCTGTGTTGCTTACAGCTACCTGAAAGAGAAGTTGGGATGCTTCACTGGGCTGGAAAAAGTTTAGCTAAATCAGAAAGCATGTCTAATTAAGCTAGTTTAGCTATATATATATAAAAGGCTAAGTTGACTCGCACATGTGCGGTACATATAAAGCTCTCACTGGCGCCAATTGCACGCATGTGTTTCTCTGTCATTGCTGATCATGAATTTGGTTGACAGTTCTACTATAGAGAAAGGGCGAATAGCAATCCTATATAATAAATGCCTAATATGCAAATCTACAAAAAGGCAGAATGACCAGTAGAACGACCAGTCACCATGATGTGCACTGACCACCAGGGGGCAGACTCCCAACACAGAAGCTTCCCCCAGCCAGCAGGCCCCAGTCATAAGGAGGTGACTAGCTGCTGCAGGGGGCGGGACTAGTGAACAGGTGGCTCCAGGCTAGCCAAGGCAGGTGCCAGCGGGGGCCCCTGATTGCTCTGCTGGTTGTCCCACAGATGGACCCTGATTGCCAGCCAGACCTAGGGACCCTACCCGTGCACAAATTTCTTGCACCAGGCCTCTACTATTACAATATGTCTTCTAATTAATTTTCTTTCAATGTGCAAGATTCCATGCACCGTGACACTAGTAATTCTATAATTATAAACTCTTCAAATACTGTAAAGTTCTAATCATTCTCCTTGCATGTCAAATAGTTAAATATACAACAAATATAGGGTATATGGGCCAGACTAGAAAAGGTCTTTGAGTTGAATCCACATAAATGATTTGCAAAATTGACAATATATATTATTATATTAGCTAAATCCCATTTATAAAAATTCTTAATAAGCAAACTTTGACATAAGATTGTTTTTGTGTGTGTGTTCTATTTTATTTAAAATGAGAGAGAACAGTTCTGCAAAAGTGAATGAAGGAAGAAATGAACAAATGAAGAGTTTGAAGGGCAGTAAAAATGATGATAGGGGTTTAGAAATGGGAAGATCATCTATCTTGGAACACACAACTTTCAACTTCTGGGAAAATCTACTCTTACACAGAAAAGAAGGGGATAAATAAATCTTAAATCTGTCAGAAACTTTCTCTGAGAGAAAATTCACAAGAATTCTATACTCTTAGATTTCAAAAAAATCAACAGTTGCAGTTAAGGAATGATTTTATTGATTGATTGATTATTTATTTATTTATTTATTTATATAAATATTTGCCTATATGTTGATTGTTTCCTTCAAATAGATTTTTAGGAGAATAATTAGTCTAAAGGTATGGGCTTTTTAAAAGTCTCTTTGTACCTAGCACCAGAATGTATTCTAAAAAAAATTGTAGGAATTATACATTGACAGCATTATGAAGGAAAAACAATTTTACTGCACCTTATTGATATTAAGCACTATCATATAAAATAATCTTTAATTTTAGATGTGAAAATTATCCTTCAACTTATACAATTAACAAGAGGAAAAATTCCACAATGATTCCTGACACATCCCCAAAGCAACAAAAAAGAACTCACCAGATATAACCTTGATTCTTGCCCTGTTATTCTGCATGGAAATAAAATTCTCATATTTTTAATGCCTTTAGGATTTTGATAAGTATTTCAATGAATCTGTAATTTGCTTTGGGTAGTATGGACATTGTAACCTTCATTCAACCTGTTTGTTCATAGCAGAATTCTTCTTTATTGAATTTGGTGGGGTGACACTAGTCAATAAAATTATATGGTTTTAGATATACAATTCTACAATATATCATTAGTAAGTTATATTGTGCACTTATCACCGCAAGTCAAGTCTCATAGTATAATTCTTATTGAACAAAAATATATTTTCCCTTTAGATCAGAAAGCACACATAGCTACCACAATTTTAGTATACATATAAATAAACTTTAGCTCCACATTTATTGAAGCTCCATGCCTTACAACTTTAAAGTCTAATAAAAAGGAAAAAAAAGAAGATGATTTTGAAAGATTGCAGAAGTGATTGCTATGGGGGAATTGAAGTTGGAAAGGTAGCCTAAGCCTCAGGGTACGGGGAAAACTTCCTTTAAGGGATAATGTTCAGCTGAGAAAGTACATTCCTTGATCCCATCTTTGAAAGAAAGAGTATACATTGTATACCCATGAAGAGTATACCCATAAAGAAAAAAGGAAATAGTAAGTTCTTTAGACAATCTTATCAACTATTTCCCCCTTTAATTTTCTAGATTTTGCTGGGTGTTCCAAAGTTCAAACTCTAAAAATATTTGCTTTTATGCCCTAACCGGTTTGGCTCAGTGGATAGAGCGTCAGCCTGTAGACTGAATGGTCCCAGGATATTTGCTTTTAAAAGAGGTAGCAGGAGTTGGCTTTATTTTAATTAGATACCGGGGAGAGGAGGAGACAAAACAATAACCAAAATAAATTAAAAAGCACTCTGATTTTTTTCTTTTATGATAGCACCAAAAATATATTTTGATTTATCCTATAGAAGATGATATGAACTAGAAAAGATATGTAGTTAACATTATAAAATCAACCAAACACTTTCATATTTTTCTCTAGGGTAACTATAACTTAGTTCTATAACACTTTCCTTGGCCTCTGTTTTTCTAGACTGCTTCTTCTCATTCTGCCTCTCTGACTACTCCTTCCAGCCACCTTAGAAAACACCTGTTCATTGCCTTCTCTTTTAAAACCAATTTCCTCAGAGTACTAACCTTGTCCTTTGCTAGAAGCCTCTCCTTGGGTAACCATGTTTACTAACAGTACCATACATTAAATATTCAGAAATGTCTGTATCAATACAGATATACCCACCAAGTTTCTATTCCTGCTCATTACATTGTATGTTGGACAGCTCCACAAACATGTCAAATTCTACATTTCTAAACCTGCTTTCCCTTCAGTATTCTGCTTCAATGAAAGGTGCCACCACACACAGCTACCAAGTCAGAGTAAATGACTCTTCCCTCTTCCTTATTGACACATTCCACCCATCAAGGCCGATTGTCCTCCTCTACCATTCTCGAAATTTTTGTTGCCCTTTCCTTCCTTATTGACACATTCCACCCATCATCAAAGCCGACTGTCATCCTCTACCATTCTCGAAATTTTTGTTGCCCTTTATTTTAAATTCCAAGGCATTATCCTGATCATGATTTTATATTCATTTCTAGCAGACTGTCCTTATTAACCCATGGCAAACCTGAAATAATCATGATAGCATGCATCCAGGATCCCTTTCCTCTCAATCCCAACAGTTTTCCATTGTATTAAGGACTAAGGTACATTTCCTAACAAAAACTTCAGGATTCTGTGTTCATGATTGTCTTCACTCTCATCTATTTCCACTTCTGTCTCCACTTTCCAAATGTAAGGACTTATTTCTCATCTTTGGATATTCACATATTGTGTTTCCCCAACCTCAAATGCTTTCTACTCTTACCTCACATTGAGAAAACCTATCACCTTTTAAGTTTCAGCTTAAACATTTGTACACCAAATGTGTGAATTCTAACATTTAGCATAATGGTCACCGGTGGTTCCTATGGTGGTAAAAATAAACAAAGACATTAATCATATGCAATGCAATCACCAGAAAACATAATATTTTCATGAGGAAATAATCATGTTGATACCTAAGAAGTTTAACTATGAATTAGATAGAGAAACCAAATTGACTATAGGGAAAGTATAAGTTAACCATATCTCACAAATATTCCCATTTTCTTCAATCTACCTTTCAAAGCTTGTGAAGCACAGTTATCAAATCTGTTTTTCAGCAATTTACTCACATCACATCTGATTTGTGACATTTATTGGTAATTGCATAGCTTCGTATTTGTGTTAGTCCATCACAAAGAATTCTCTAGTCATTTGTGTGTGTTTTTCCCCATCCTTCTAATAAAAACATTACTGAGCCATGCTGTCAGAAGGCATTTAGCATCAAGTGCAAATGTCATGGAGACTAACTGTTCAAATATTGGCACTACCATTTCCTGTTTCTATAATTTTTAGATCAACTGTAGAGTTTAATGCTTTTGAAAAGTTATAAGTGTAGATTATGTAGAATAACAACTGACATAGAGTAAACATTATATAAGTGACAGCTATTACTCTAAGTTACCTGTGAAACTATTTCACATTTGATAAGGTATTTTAGTAAAACAGCAAAGTGCAAAGTGAAAGCAAGAGCAAAATAATCTAATCATTTATTCAGAACAATCTAGTAAACATGCCCATGTAAATCAGAAGACACTGGGTAGGCAGTTATGAAAATTGCAGAAATGAACCAGTCAGCAATATGATGATTGATACAAATTAAATTATACAAAATATTTTTTTTAGTTGTACAAATTAACATGCAGATCATACTAGAAATTTTGTACACTTAATGCAAAGGCTTATGGGAAGACAGGGGAGGGTGGGTAGGTGGTAAGAGATCAACCAAAGAACTTATATGCGGACAACAGTGTGGTGTAGTCATGGGGCAGGGGGGAGCGATGGGCTAAAATGCCAATGGGGGGAAAAAGACAACATATATAATACTTTCAACAGTAAAGATATAAAAATATATATATATATATAAAGAAAAGCCATAAAAGCAAACAAATGTTCTCTCTCTAGGGATTTAGGATATCTGAGTTGCAGAGTTCATTTCTTTACAATAGAGAAGTCTCCTAATATTTTGCCAATATAGGAACTCACCTACTTGCATCAAATCTTTGTTGATATTGTTATACTAAAGCACGATACTTTTGTCTTACAACCTCTTGGTGAATGTGGCTGTCTTCAATAAGTTAATGTCATGCTCCCAAAAATCTGTATGCTTTGTGTTAGAGGGAAAATTCTACATGCCTATAAAATCACCATTTGAGAATATTTATTTATTTATTTATTTATTTAATTATTTATTTATTTTTAGTACAAGCTTAGTGCCTGGATCATAGATGGCACTTTATTAATATAGATTTTATTTGTTGGAATTCACACTAGCATAGCTAATAAAATTTGTTTAATTGAATTGTTTTGGTATCCCTAATAACTTAAATATAATCTAGGACTGCTGGCCCCTAACCACTCCCCTGCCAACCTCATTGACACCTAACTGCTCCCCTGCGGGCCTGGTTCCACCCAACTGCCATCCCCTGCCGGCTAGTCACCCCTAACTGTCCTTCCCTGCCTGCCGGATTGCCCCCAACTGCCTCTCCTTGCCGGCCTGATCACCCACAACCGCCCTCCCCTGCTGGCCATCTTGTGGTGGCAATCTTGTCATGGCCATCTTGAGGTGGCCATCTTATGATGACATGAGAATGGTCATTTTGTGGCAGCCATCTTGTGATGATGTCGCGTGTGACGCAACCTAGGCTTTTATTATATAGGATGATCAGGTCTGCCATCAAAAGTTTATAATTTAGTTTATAAGATGGAACGTAGCCATTTACTTAATAAGTTTGGATGTCAGAATTAATTAGTGCCTAGAGGATTCTCATCACTGGACTAAATGCTTGGGTGGAGGGAGACAATACAGAAGTATGATATCACATTTGTCCTATCTTTAAAGAAGCTTTCAAATATTAAATGTGACTAGTTCAGTTTTCTTCATTGTAAAATAAAAGATCTAGATTGCTTTTTGTCACAATTTCTTCTCAACTTAATATTCTCTCTCTAATATGAAGCAAGAAGAAACAACTCCAGGATGGCTTTTATTTTGCTTACTTAAAATGAGAGTAATTATTATTATTATTTTTTTTAAAGAGAACAGATGTTCTTTTTTTAAAATATATTTTATTGATTGTTTACAGAGAGGAAGGAAGAGAGATAGAGAGCTAGAAACATCGATGAGAGAGAAACATCGATCAGCTGCCTCCTGCACATCTCCTACTGGTGATGTGCCCGCAACCCAGGTACATGCCCTTAACCGGAATCGAACCCGGGACCCTTCAGTCCGCAGGCTGACACTCTATCCACTGAGCCAAACCGGTTTTGGCAAATTTTAGATAAGTTTGAACAGCCAAGACTTCTTTAGAAAGAGGAAGCAAATGTACATATTTTCATAATGCTCGAATGCTCAATTCCATTAATAGAAGAGAGTTCCAAAATTGATTTAAAAAATATAATCTATTCTAAGAATAGTTACACCTCACTCCAAAATTTTGATATACTAACTTACTGTGTGTATGTGTTTGTATGTGTACAATACAACACATAGAAAAGTGATATCAGCGGTCAGAATGCCACCTTTATACTTATTACTCAGTTGCACTATTATAAAAATTATTAGGTTGAAAAATTATTAAAGCTCCTATTGTAATTCACACTTACTGATAAGGTTAGAGATAGCTGGTCATTTGGAGGGTATACTCCCCAAACTCATCTTGATGGATGTAAATTTAGAAGACAGGAAATAAAAATAGAACTGTTGATTAGATATAAGTGAAATTATATGGTATTTGTCATTCTCTGACTGGCTTATCTCACTTAGCATAATACTCTCCAGGTCCATCCATGCTGTCATAAAAGGTAAGATTTCCTTTTTTTAATGGTCAAGTAGTATTCCATGGGGTAAATATACCACACCTTGTTTATCCACTCATCTATAGATGAGCAGGGGCTTATTCCATGATTCCATGTCTTGGTTATCCTATATAATAAAAGGCTAATATGCAAATTGTCCCTTTGACCGGGAGTTCGACCAGGGAGTGGGGCCCTCTAGCCAACTGCCCACAGACCCTCCTTCGATTGCCCCCCCCTCCCAGATCTGGACAGTCCAGCCAGACCCCACCTGTGCACAAATTTGTGCACCAGACCTCTAGTTGTAAATAATGCTGCAATGAACATAGGGGTGCATATATTCTCTTGGGTGATGAACACACAAAACAATATACGGATGATATATTATGGAACTATACAATTGAAACCTATAAAATTTTATTAATCAACTAGAGACCCAGTGCATGAATTTGTGCACAGGTGGTGTCTGGCCGGCTGGCCCCAATCAGGGTTGATTGGGCCAGGCCGGCCAGGGGAGTGGCTGTGGATGGTTGGCTGGCCGGCCACAATCCCTGGTCAAACTCCTGGTTGAACTCCCAGACTGGGGGACAATTTACATATTAGCCTTTTATTATGTAGGACTAGTGGCCCGGTGCACCAAATTCGTGCGGGGGGGGGTGGTGTCCCTCATCCCGGCCTGAACCTTCTCCAATCTGGGACCCCTCAGGGGATGTCCAACTGTGACTTTAAGGTTCAATCCCTGTGGGATCGGGCCTAAATCAGAAGTCAGACATCCTTCTAGCAATCCGGGACCACTGGCTCCTAACCTCTCACCTGCCTGCCTGCCTGATCACCCCTAACCACTCTGCCTGCCATCCTGTTCACCCCAACTCCTCCACCACCGGCCTTCTTGCCCCCAAATGGCCCCCTGCCAGCCTGATCACCCCAACTTCCCCCCGCCGACCTGATCACCTTCAACTGGCCCCTCCTGCTGGCCTGTTCACCTCCAACTCCCGCCCCCCACAACAGCCTAATCACCCCCAACTGCCCTCCCCTCCTGGCCTGATTGCCCCGAACTACCTCTGCCTCAGCCCCACTACCATGGTTTTGTCTGGAAGGATGTCCAGTAGGTCTCCTGGTCTAATTAGCATATTACCCTTTTATTAGTATAGATGTTACCCCCAATAAATTCGATGCAATTTTAAATAAATAGAGCTGTTGAAATATTGATAAAGGAAATCTTTATAGGGAACACAAATTTCTAGGAGAGGACTATGAAATTTAAACCTTTCTTTAAAAAATGAATGAATAAAAGTTTAATCAACCAAGAATTGATGAGTAAATACAAGAAAAACAACATGGTAATTTTTATAAGTAATGAGTACTTATTGGTAGGAGAAAAATATAAAGGGCATTGATTTCTGAGATTAGGTAAATATTTTCTCATATCATGCTTTCCTGTCAGAAATTTCAGTCTTAACATTATAAGTGGATGGAGGACAGACACATATGTGCACACTTAATTACACATACTACATACATTACTTTTAGAAAATTTAAGATCCTTTCATCCTACTCAATATTTTTCTTAATAAATTCACACCTCAGAATTTTCATTGGTGATTATATCAGCATAACCTTATCATAGTGAATTTTACATTTTAAAAAAATGCACTTCAGATATTGGAATCAAGAATTGCTTACTAATTCTTGATTTTCACTTGTTTTACTGCTTTGGTTTTCAATGAAAGCCTATTTTACAAAGCCCAGAAACTGCATTTCTATTTCATACTGACTAGGGCCATACTAGCCAGTGTGTTGTTGTTGTTTTTTTCCTACTTCCTGAAAATAAATTACTTAGTAGAGAACAGTTATTTTATATTTAAATATTAAAAATTCACAAATTTAAATGAAATAAATCTTTATCCTTCTATGCTATCATCATTTGAATGTATGACGACCACTAATCCAATCAAGGGCACAGACTGATACAGCCTGGAATGATAGACAGATGGACAAGAAAAATCCCCTGGGTGCTTTATTAGTTTCTGCCATTCTTAAACTAGTAATCAATAAAAAATTTTCTCATAAAAATAAATGGAATATTTCAGCAGTAAAAAGTGATTATCTTATTTTATCCCATGGCTGACCTTAATAACTCACAAACTCTATGGGCCCTTTGTGGTGTCTGTGAGTTATGAGACTTTCATACACATGAAAGAAATATAATAATCACCTTTACTGTAGAGATATTCTACACCCCTTATATTAAATCAGGAAGAGGCACATCATACCTTGTGATTCCAAAAAGACTGAATAAACATGTTGGGTATCTATCTAAATGCAGACATATGACACCTGAGGTTCACTGTTTGAAAAAGAGATTTTACGCCTGCAATGTCAATTGCAAATATTTTTAAAAAGACATTTTATTAATCTTGAATTAGGCAAAAATAATTCAGCATAACCTATTAAATTTAGGAGGGCTCCTTGACTTATTTTTTAATTGTTTATTTAAGCATATCACCTGCATATTAAAAAATAAAATTAGAATATTTTGGCCTGTGATCATATTTTTATAGAAAACTATTTATTGGTTGTGTTAACTTTTAATTGTTATACATCATTTGCAAAGCACCCACTCTGCCATATAAATCCACGATAATTCCAGCAAAATGTGTTTCCTGACAAAAACAAGGTAGATGCATAGACTGCTTTAACATAAACAAGTAGATCAATTGAACCTCTCCTGAGAAATATAAATAATACATCTCTGGATATTAACTAAAAAAAAAATAAGACTAAACAAGGAAGACAGGGAGACAACACTTTATATTTCAGAGGGAGCTGTCCTTAAAAAGTAATAGTACTGTTCTCCTTCATTTATGAAGAAGTTGAATAATTTATGCAAGAATACAAAATTATATTGGGCAAACTGAAAAACTGAAACCAATTATTACTTAATTAATATTATTTGTTGTTTAATTAATAAATAGAAACTTTGAGTCTTTTTTTTTTGGTGTTAAGTTTTAGCACATGTGTAGATTTATGTAAGCACCACACAATCCATACAAAATAATTTCATTATCCCCAAAAAACTCCCTTGTACTACAACTTTGAAATCACATTCTCTTTCTACCTCTAACCTCTGGCAAACATTGAATAATTTTTTGTCTCTGATTTTTTTTCTAGAATACCATAAGATGGAATCATACCATATGTAATCTTTTGAAACTTCGTTCTGTCACAATTCAGCATAATGCCTTTGAAATTCATTCATGTTGCCACATCTATTAGTTATTTCCTTCATTTTTAGTGTTGAGTTGTATTCCATTGTGTTCCAGGGTAAGGTTATAGAACCCATGATAAGTAGTTTGGCTTTATAAAAATTTTATTGTCAAGTCAAGTCATTTTATCAGGGGTTTGATGTGACCTGAAATACATTTTTGAGTTCGTTCTAGCTCTTCTGTGGCAGAGTATAGACAACAGTGAAAGAAGGAAGATAGGTAGAACAAATAGTGAACTATTGTGGAGGTACCCGTGGTGGAGGTGGGCACTTGAAAGACAAGGTAACAAAATTTGAGGCATAGGGGAAAAGAAAGAATCAGTCATTCTTGTATTTTGTTAATTCCTGTTGGTTTTCACTTTTCTGGAGATTTAGACACTTCTGTCACTCTTATTCCAACTTTATATTTGCTTTTGCTAGCTCTAGTTTTCTTCTGAGTGAGCAGAGTAACTACATAATAGGATTCAGTTACACAACCCAAATAAAACATTATATTTAAGGTGTCAAAAAATGATGTTAAATGTCCTAGTCATATCTTTGCCAATGAAGAATTTAAAATCTACTAAAATGCTTAATTAAGTAGAACTGATACAGTATTAAAGATTGGCAGAATGTGTGCATGGGCACACTGACATTATATGTTTTTGTACCAGACTGTTCAAGAAGAGAGTATTTATTCAAATATATTATTTGTTTGTTTATTCTTTTTTTTATACCTCTTACTTAGAAGCTTATAGAGTAAGTGGATTGAGTAACTGATTATAAAATACAAACATAATAATCTGATTGATTGAAATTGCACTGCTTATATCTAAGACTAGAGGCCCAGTGCACGAATTCATACACGGGCGGGGGGGGACCACAGGAGGTTGGCCGGCTCCAAGGAGGGAGCCAGCCCTCAGCTCCCTGGGAAAGGGGCTTCATCTGCCTCCCCCCCATCCCCAGTTCCCTGCCCCAGTCCAGGCCTGAGGGCCCTGGTGGGGTCAGGAGAGGAGGTGACGGTCATCAGGCTGGGCATGGGAGCAAGACAAACCTGACACAGATTCCACTGCACAGTTCCCCTCCTCCTCGCCATTCTCCTTCCTTCACTGGGGAAGGGAGAGGATGGGAGCAAGACAAACCCTTGTGTCAGGGGCTGACTTTCAATAGATCACAGCAAGGGAGCTGCTCTGCTACCTATGAAACCCTGATCCAGAAACAGGTCTCTATGAATGGTTTAGCACCGGGGGCCAATAGAGCTGGCCAGCCGGGGGAAGGGGCCACAGGAGGTTGGCTGTGGGAGCACACTAACCACCAGGGGGCAGCTCCTGCATTGAGCTTCTGCCCCCTGGCAGACAGTGCACATCATAGTGACTGGTCAATCAGTTGTTCTGGCCATTCTGGTCATTTGGTCGTAATGGTCGCTTAGGCTTTTATATATATAGATGTTTATTATCTATCTATCTATCTATCTATCATCTACCTATCATCTATCATCTATCTAGCCGGACATGAACTTGCAAGTTACCATAGTTTTTTACAATTTTACATGATACATGTTAATTCCATTTAAACTAGATGGGACCTATAGTTTATATATAAATAAAATAATTTATTGAGTATATGGTTCTTACCTTTTGCAAAATTTACTTAGGCATACTTAAGATACATTATAAGAATTCAAAGAAAGTATTATATTTCATATTGAGGAAAAATAATGTCCCTATGGTTAACCCCAGCTGTGAAAATATTTTAAAATTAACTTTGGATTTAATTTTAACTAATGTGTTACATGTACATTATTAACAGATTAAGAAAGTGATTAAGAGTCTTTTAAATATTCCTGTTTGTGGTTAAAATATGTTCATTACTTTGAGAGAATATATATACATACACATGTATTCATGAACAATAAAAATACTAGAATTCATATGAGGAAAATAGAATGATTGAAGGTAGGTAGCATAAGGAAAGGCCTCTGGAGTAGGGAATATTTTGTTTTCATGTTTACTTGATCTGCTCCGTTTGCATGGATCCCACTGGAGTAATAAATTCATCAGGATTAAACATTCATGAGTCCCTTAAAAGCAGGTGTTTAGTTTTTCCAGCTCCGACTGTGGCAGTTCCAAAAAGCCTTCACAGGAAAAGTGGAGCTCTCATAGGGGAGTATTTCTTTTCAAATGTTTAATTAGTTTTCAAGATATTCACTGAGTTTCAACAAAGTTAAACTATTGACTAGAACACCTGTTTGGCTATAAAGACTACTTTCAACATTTAATTTCAGGTTTGTCCATGCTTAAATACAATTAAAAATGTAAAATATACTAACAACATTTAAAAATTAAAACCTTATTACCAGCATTTCCTTTGGTAATTGTTATTATAATATCCATCAAGAAAAAAACACTTGATGGTAATATAGATGCAATAATATCTATGGGATGTTCATTGTAATTTAGAATTAATTGGAATAACTCTTAGTTTAAATTGCAATCATAAGTGGATTGAGGAACTGGCTGTAAACACAATGAACACAAGGAGACCTAGTATTTAGGGTTTTCTTATTATTATGTATAATTGATTCCTAGATTTTCTTTCATTCTTATTCTACTTTAAACATTATTAACTAATATTCACTGGAATAAAACCACTGTAATGCCATTAAAACAACATTCAAGTTTATTTACACTAAATCAGTATTTTTAAACCTAGAAGAGTTGTATTGGGCACATGTATAAATATCTGTGTGTATAACATTGTGACATATATGTGCATATATACATATATATAGGTATACTCACATTTCTATACAAATAAATATAAACAAATCATTTTTAAATGAATGTGCTATTCCTTTCACCCATCTCACTTTTTTATATATTCCATCTAGCAGAGTAATACCATTTTGAAAACACAGGTAGCTAAAATAACAGGCTGAGAACCAATAAAGGGTGAAAACAGGTTCCATAGCCCTCCTTATTCTTTTCTCTCACAATATGGCCTCTTACTTCATTTCCAGGTATCTGATTATGTAGACTCCACCCCCTTCACTATCTCCGAGTAATCGCTTTTTATCTACTTATTTTAGACAAACTTAATTTTTATAAATACCTATTTTATTGTATATTTGCTTCAAAAAATGAATTAAGACATTGATATGAAATAATTTATGACACAATGTTTCTCTAAGAGTTATACAAGGTTTCTAGTATTATCCCAGCTGATTTCCTCAACATCAGAAATCAAAATAATGCAGAGAAACCAAGATGGCGGCATAGGTAAACACCGGAGTTTGCTGCCTTGAACAGCCACTTCAAAAATACAACTAAAAGACGAAATGGACATCATCCAGAACCACAGGAAAGCTGGCTGAGTGGAAATTCTACAACTAGGAGGAAAGAGAAAAACACTGAGACTCAGAGGAGGCGCAGTGCGGAAGTGAGATACTAAGGTGCGGAGGTGCTTGCGGAGCGGGCTGGCGGCTGAGGGCGTGGTTGTCGTTTTCAAAAGGGAGGGCGTCTCAGGCTCTGAGCTCCAGTTCTGGGCGAGTCTCTAGGGACCCAGACTCAAACGGGAGAAGCCGGACTGTCTGGCTTTGGTCGGAACTTGAAGGCAGCTTTCTCTCTGAGCTTTGCAGCGGTTGCTGGGACTCTGTGAGGCAGAGCCACTAGGGACGGAACTGAGAGCAGCCATAACTGCTTGCTCCACCTGCCCTGTAGATCCCCTGGGACCCACCCCGCCCCCGCCCTGCCCAGAGC
>NW_006289093.1:84067-89879 GCF_000327345.1 Myotis davidii
AATTGGTGAAAGAAATAGACTTACAAGGCCAGGAAGCGAAGAGAACCCCAAAGAAAAGGAATCCAAAGAGGACCACACCAAGACACATCATCATTAAAATGCCAAGAGCAAAAGACAAAGAGAGAATCTTAAAAGCAGCAAGAGAAAGAAACTCAGTTACCTACAAGGGAATACCCATACGACTATCAGCTGATTTCTCAACAGACACTTTGCATGCCATAAGGGAGTGGCAAGAAATATTCAAAGTGATGAATGCCAAGAACCTACAACCAAGATTACTTTATCCAGCAAAGCTATCATTCAGAATTGAAGGTCCGATAAAGAGCTTCACAGATAAGGAAAAGCTAAAGGAGTTCATCACCACCAAACCAGTATTATATGAAATGCTGAAAGGTATCCTTTAAGAAAAGGAAGAAGAAGAAAAAGGTAAAGATACAAATTATGAACAACAAACATGCATCTATCAACAAGTGAATCTAAGAATCAAGTGAATAAATAATCTGGTGATCATAATAGAATCAAGGACATCGAAAGGGAATGGACTGACTATTCTTGGGGGGAAAAGGGGTGTGGGAGATTCGGGAAGAGACTGGACAAAAATCATGCACCTATGGATGAAGACAGTGGGTGGGGAGTGAGGGCAGAGGGTGGGGTGGGAACTGGGTGGAGGGGAGTTATGTTGGGAAAAAAGAGTAACTAATGTAATAATCTGAACAATAAATATTTAATTTAAAAAAATCAAAATAATGATTTAATTTAATGCTGACAATAAGTAATGCAACTTACTTTTCATGACCACGTGCTTTCTTAAGAATAGTGAAATAAGAATTTAAAACCTTGTGTTCAAATTCTGTTTCCTAAAATATAATGCTTGGATAAATAAACTATCATGGACCACAATTTTAACTTCTGTAAGGTCAAGGATATTTTTCTAGAAAATTTCTACTCAAACACTGACAGCAAACTATGGAAATTAGAACACAAACAGAAAAACAAAACCACACAGCAATTTTCACCATTAGGGGATTGGCTGAATGCAATATGGTTGTCATTCTGGTGCTCTGTGTAGACTTGAGAATTCATGCTATATAATTCAAATGATAGGGAACCACACTGCTGGTATTGTGGCATGCACAATCACATAAACAAAAATTGTGGACTGATTTGACATTGAAAATATAAATATCCCTAGGAAAATACCTAAAATAAAAAAGTACTGTATTTGTGCTGAGTTTTTTCCCCTGTGTAAGGATTATATGTACTTTTCTTGTGCTTTTTTATTTTTTGTTTTATAGAAGTATTATAATTTCACTTGTCATCAGGATAACTATATTATTTTTGTAAATATTGGATTGATGAGTTATTATATAGTAATATTAATATGGCAATATGGTGTTGTCTTGATCTTTTGCCCACTCATTCTTAGCATAGCCTCTGGGGACCTTGAAAGAGATGATAATGAAAATGTAAAGCAATTATTTATTATTGTGTGTGATTTGGCTTAACTGTATGATAGCGCTAGAGTATGTTCAACTGGAACACAAAAATAGTAGCTTTCTTTTATTCTGGGCAGGCCAAAGTCTGGAAATACATCTTTTCTTTAAATTCAAATACCAGTTTTGCATTGATTTACTGAATTATTTGTGCATCAATTATGTATTTTGCACCCATCATTTACCAGCACTCTTCTGAGTAATTGGAAAAACACTATAAAAAATTTTGCCTACATGGAGTTTGTTTTCTAGCAGGGACAGAAGGGAGATAGCCATTAAGCCTGTAAACAAATAAAATACAAGTTGTGTAAAATAGTTAAGAAGTAATAAATTATAAAGCTTGAATAGAAATCTGAACGTAGGATACAAATATTGATTCAATCATATCCTCCCCACCAGAGTAGAAAGGGGTTTCTTTAGTCCTTGAACCCCAGACCTTTGAGTCTGGGACATCAAGTGAAATGAAAGAAATTATGCTAGGACTTTCTTTTTAAGGAAAGGTCTGGATCTATGTTCCCTTGAAAAAGCAAGAAAGAGAATGAGTCCAACTAAGGAAACACATTATCTATGGGAAAATGAACCCTGGCATTATTTTTCATTATGTGGGAGGTCATGGGAGGGGGAGGGTAGGAGGGAGGCAAAAGCAAAATATGTCTCAAACAAAGGGAGTCAAAGAGTGTAGCCACTCTTTTTACCACTCTGGTTATGGAGGAAGTCTCAAAGGGGACTATAATTATGTATATTCCAAATTTTAATCAGCATTCCAATGGTACCCATTGTCATGGTAGTTCAACCTTTTTATTATCCCCAAACCCATGTAAAACTTTTCCTCCCAGTGGGATAGAGTGAGTTGACTAATTCTTGAAGATTAGATGAGTATGGAGGATTCTTGAGTCTCTTTAGTAATTTAATAGGGATTATTTCTAATGGGATTATGACCTACTATATATAGGCTAGCAATTACAGATTCACCAGAAATACAATCATCAAGTAGTTTTGTCCAAGCAGAAATACTAATACCACTTAGGCACACTAAATGAAGGACGAGTGAAAGATGTCCTTCAGCTATTATAATTGTATTTCTTTTCTTGGATTTAATGTGGGCCCTTGATATCTATGGTGAATATATGACCTGAGCCAGTCTATCCCCCATTACTACTTTTAAATATTGGACTTTCTGATGTTTAAAAATGTAATGACTATCTCACATTAACTCAACACCGAACTATGCGTTTTCCATACATAAACTACTGTAATTTTCAAGCATGTACACCTACACCTTATATGATAGTTTATAATTATTCAAACTTTTTATGCAAAACAATGTGAAGTTTCAAAGCAAAAGTAAGTATATTACTGAGTTTGATACATTAAAATTATAAGTAATGGTACTGGAAGTAAAACATAAGTCTCACTTAAAAGCCTCTACACTTTTTACTAACATTTCCCTCAGGAATAATAACTATGATAATCCAATATCTCTCATAGCACTCTTTGCTTTAGAAAATGTTTGTATTTATTTTATGTCAGGTAATCACACCATCAGCTCTGTGAAGAAGGTAAGACAAGCATTTTTATTTCCATTTGACAGGAGAATGCCTTTAAATATAAAAGAAAGTACTATAAAAATAGAAGGTGGTATTATCAGTGTCTGGGAAAAATAAGTGAGTTGTAAACAATTGAATCACAATATTTACCATATGATTCTTTCATTTCCTGCACCAAAATCACATTGATTTTCATAGGGTGTTTATGACTAAGTCAACAGTATGTATTTAGTGATGAAATACAATGTAAGTTGATGGTAAAGTTGTCAGAAGAAATAAATATATAAGTTCCAACATTTGTACTAAAACTTCAGTTGTTAAAAATGAACTGCTGCTGCCGGGCCTGTGTGGCTTGGTGATTGAGCATCAACCGATGAACCAGGATTTCCAGTCGTGGCAAATGCCCAGGTTGCGGGCTTGATCCCCAATGTGGAGCATGCAGGAGGCAGCTGATCAATTATTCTCTCTCATCATTGATGTCTCTATCTTTCTCTTTCACTCTCCCTTCCTCTGTGAAATCAATAAATAAAACATATTTTTTAAATGAAATGCTGCTTCAGGACACTGAACTCCATTGCTTTAAAATACATTTTTACTTTCTACACAATGCAATTTTTGAGTATTTCTTGAGTTAAATGAAGCATAGATTGGGGACATCTACCATTCTCATCACAGCTGCTGCAACATCATGGGGCACTTTGCAAGCTCAGTGGAAAATAAATTAACTACCCATCTGTGCAGTATATATTTTTTGTTACTTATGCTTGATTAGTGGGAGGGTTTTTAAGTATATGATAATCCAACCATTTGATAGAGATTATGTGTGACATCTTAATGGGAGCAATAAAATCTTTCCTTTACCTGGAATATTCTTAGAAGCATGTAGAAGCTACTACAAGAGTGAGTTATATTATTGCAATTGAACAAAAGTATTTGAGAGAATAAGTATATTTGAATTATATGATTAAGAATTAATGGCCTCAAAACTAGCATTTGATGGACACAGATATGGGCTCTTTGAGGTACAGGAGTAAAGAAATAGTTATAACATGGGAAAGAGATTAATTTTTATGACAATAATACAACCATTACCAGGGAATCAAATGGTTTGCATGTGACTTTGCTAGTCTACCTTAAGGAATCATCGTTAAAACATAAACATATTTTGTCTTATAAAGCAGAAAACTCTGTAAAAGAATAGGCAACAAATATAATCAGTGAACTTAAAACAGTGACTATAAAGAACAATTAGTGGAAATTTCATAAAAAGCATTAAAAACCAGTAATCAGTATAATAAGATAATATATGGCTTAAAATGATTGAGCTAATTTAAAAATAGTTCTATTCTACACATTATAAAATCTGAACAAGGTCTAAAACAGGGGTCCTCAAACTTTTTAAACAGGGGGCCAGTTCACTGCACCTCAGACCTTTGGAGGGCCGAACTATAGTTTAAAAAAAAAAACTATGAACAAATTCCTATGCACACTGCACATATCTTATTTTGAAGTAAAAAAAAAAACAGGAACAAATACTGTATTTGTATTTGCATGTGGCCCGCGGGCCATAGTTTGAGGACCCCTGGTCTAAAAGATGGTAAATGTGTAAAACACTCACATTGGATCAATATTTCTCATTTGCTTGGATTGATTTCTGGGTACTCTGTTCTGTTCTATTAGTCTATATGTCTGTTCCTGCGCCAATACCAGGCAGTTTTGAGACCAGTATATGGTATTGTGATCCCTCCAAATTTGTTCTTCTTTCTCAAGATTGCTGCAGTTATTTGAGGTCTTTTTTAATTTAGGAGAGTTTGTTCTAGGTTTTTGAAATATGATGTTGGTATTTTAATGGGGATTGCATTGAATCTATAGATTGCTTTGGGTAGTATGGACATTTTAGGGTTTTCTATGTACAATATCATGTTATCTTTGAAAAATGACAGTTTTCTTCTTTTCCAATTTGGATACCTTTTATTTCTTCTTCTTGTCTGATCACTATGGCTAGTACTTCTAGTATGATGTCGACCAGGAGTGGTGAAAGTGGGCATCCTCTCTTGTTCCTGTTCTTAAGGGAAATGGTTTCAGTTTTTACCCATTAAATATGATGTTAGTTATAGGTTTGTCATATAAGGCTTTTATTATGTTGATTTACGATGCCCTATTCCCACTTTGCTGAGAGTTTTTATCAGTAAAGGGTGTTGGATTTTGTCAAATGCCTTTTGTGCATCAATTGATATGATTATGTTATTTTTTTCTTTCAATTTGTTTATGTGATGTATCACATTTATTGATTTTCAGATATTGTACCAGCCTTGCATCCCCAGAATAAATCCCACTTGGTCATGGAGTATGATCTTTTTAATGTAATGCTGGATCAGATTTAGTAGAATTTTTTTGAGGATTTTAGCATCTCTGTTTATCAGGGATATTGGCCTGTAATTCTCTTTCTTTGTAGTGTCTTTATCTGGTTTTAGGATTAGGATAATGCTGGCTTCATAGAAAGAGCTTGGAAGTGTGCCTTCCTCTTGAATTTTTTAGAATAGTCTGAGGATAGGTTTTACTTCTTTGAATGTTTGGTAAAAATCCCCTGTGAAGCCATCTGGTCCAGGGCTTTTGTTTGCTAATATAGCTCCTAGGATAATGGGAACTAAGGAGAAAATAAACAAATGGGACTACATCAAAATAAAAAGCTTTAATTTACACAGCAGAAGAAACTATCAACAAAATAACAAGAAAGCCCACTGCATGGCAGAGCATATTTGCAAATGTTAT
>NW_006289093.1:90245-98233 GCF_000327345.1 Myotis davidii
AAATATCACATGATCTCACTCATTTGTGGAATATAATGAACAACATAAACTGATGTAAAAAAACAGAACCAGAGAGATAGAAGCATCGAACAGACTGTCCAACCTATGAGGGAACGCAGGGGGTTTGGGGGTAAGAGATCATCCAAAGGACTTATATGCATTCATATGAGCATAACCAATGCACACAGACAGTAGGGGGGTGAGGGAATGTTCTGGGAAGTGGGAGCTGCCAGGGAGAGATTATTAGGGGAGAAAAGAGACTCAAGTAATAATTTAAACAATAAAGAATTTAAATTAAAAAACATATTTCTCTTTTGCTATTTGTCTACATTGCCTCACTTCATAGAGCAGGAGGGTAAATCTTTGGAAAATTTGAAAGGTAAGAGAAAGATAGATAGATACCTAAATCAATAGAACACACCCTACATTTTAACCAATAGAAACAATGTAATATACTCAGCAAGATATTGTATATCATGTTGATAACTGGAATGTAATCATAGCCTGAACTTAATTCATTATTTAGGTAATTTTCAATCTCCCATACAAATAAAAAATAAAGAAAGTAGATAGTAGATCTTTCAATACAGTTAACATTTTCATTATCTCTAAATATCAGCTCTTTCCATCTACATTTTTAAAAATGATCTTAAAAGCAAATGCATTGTAGCTTTGCTCTAATGGAACTAGGGCAATAAGCTATGGGAAGAGGTGGAGAGATGGGGAACAGGACTCAACTAGCCAGCCTGGGTGAACTATGAGTTTAATTTGAAAAGGTTGCTTTATCATTTAGGTTTTGAAGTAAAAATACTATTTGAAAATTGCTCAGAATTCAGTTGTTTACTATAGCAATCATTGGTTCTCATGCTTATGGGTGTGTGGATTGGAAGAAAGTTGGTTAAAATTGGTTGTTCATGGATGAGAAGCTCTGCTTCAAGCCATAGTTATGTTCAGCTTAGATCCAGACTGTGGGTGGGACCCAGGTCTGTGCTATGTGTAATTTATCTTCCTTGGTTAGAGACTACCCAAGACACGTTCTCTTCTAGGATAAAAAAAACAGGAATGCAAGGGCCAGGGCAAATTCTGCAAGAATATTCGAAAGATAAGAGCCACTTATTAGCCACTGGCCACAGCAAGTCTCATAACTAATGCTCAAATCAGAGAAATCAGAAAATACACTATGCTGTGAATAGAGGAAGTACATAAAATCATTCATTGCAGGAGGACTATTGAAAACAAAGCCATGAAAATCATTACAGATTGAAGCAGAGAATTCATGGGGGAAATATGTGACAAACCCTTAAAAGTTTCTTATTGCCTGCAGAGAAAATCACAGGGAATATGGAGAAATTAGTTCATTGAACATGTTGCTCCTTGATAAAAGTCCTAAAATATGCATGGATCTTATTTTCAACACAAACTAATTATACCAACTGAATATAGAGAATCTTTGAAGGACCTGATTATCGTAACTACCTGGTGAGGTGTGGCTGATGTTACAGAATCTCAACTGCACTTGGAATATTCAAAAAGGATGATTTAGATTCAACTTTCACTTTGATTCTGATTTGGTTTGTCATGTTTTGTTGCTAGAAGGAAATAAATGTACAGGAAGGTGTATGACCAGAAAAGCAGAGTGAAATATTCATAAGTAGGTATTAATAATCCCTTCTTAAATGAAATTTTTTGGTTCACTAAAAATCACATAATATTAAATAAATATGCAAGGGAAATGACAAATAAACTTATGTGTATAATCCAAATTCTAAATTCATTATTATTCTTTATAATACTTTACTTAAACACCTATTATGTTTCAGCCTCTATGTTTACTCTGTCCATACAAAGATGGGCATGCCATATTTCTTGACTGAAGGACTAGAGCTACCAGTATTTTGCCTAAACTTCTTAGATAGCCTTTCTATCTTCCAGTGGTTGATTTTCTTTCTTTTCTTTTATGAAAAATATTGAAGAATAGTAGAGAATATACTTGAGTAGGTGCTAGGAATTTAGATTTTAGCCCTAAATCTGTTTCTAATTACACATGGCCTAAGCAAGTCACCAGAGCACATTGTGCCTATTTCCTCTTTTGTAAGGTGGGAATCATGGTATCTGTGGTACACATATTATTATAATTTCTGTAAAGTCCAAATAGAAGTAAACATAAGATCAAATTAAAGAAAACTATGAAAATGATCCTTGAGTATCTATATAGAACTCATGATTATTTGGCCACTTGATATAAAAATAACAACATTAACATTTGATTTTTTCTTTTAATTTTCAAAAATATTTTATCATATATTATTATTGAACTAGAGGCCCTATGCAGGAAATTCGTGCACTGGGGTGGTGTCCTTCAGCCCAGGCTGCACCCTTTCCAATCTGGGACCCCTCGGGGGATGTCCGACTGCCAGTTTAGGCCCGATCCTAAACTTGCAGTCGGACATCCCTCTCACAATCTGGGACTGCTGACTTCCAATCACCTGCCTGCCTGCCTGATTTCCCCTAACTGCTTCTGTCTGCCAGCCTGGTCACCCCTTAACCACTTCCCTGCCAGCCTGATTGCCCTCAACTGCCCTCCTCTGCTGTCTTGGTTGCCCCTAACTAACTCTCCTCTGCTGCTGTGATTGCCCCCAACTTCCCTCCCCTGCCAGCCATCTTGTGGTGGCCATCTTGTGACCACATGGGGGTGACCATCTTGTGTGAGGTCACTACAGTCAATTTGCATATTACCTCTTTATTATATAGGATAATGTTTTTATAAGTATGTCTATGCCCTAGTCCCTAGAACCTATAAATATGTTTCTTATATTGTAAAAGAGACATTTTTACCATGCAAGAGGGTCAAAAAAATAATAAATGTGATGGAAGCAAAGGTTAAAGCAATGTGGTCATTAGCCAAGGAAATTGGTAGCCTCTGGAAGCTGGAAATGACAAAGAATAGATTTTATTGTCCTACAGCCTCAAGAAAGAACAGCCCTGCTGACACCTTGACTAGTGAGACTAGTGAGACTGATTTTCAGCATCTGTTCTGCAGAACTAAATAAATTTGTGTTGTTCTAAGCAAATAAATAAGTGGCAATTAGTTTCAGCAACAATAGGAAACATATACTTAGGTATTGTTTTGTCTTTATACTTTTATCATATTACCTTACCTCTTTACAGTCTTATCTCCTTATTACAAATTACTTTCACTTCTTTCAACATTTGTGAAAGTCAATACTCTTACCTCAATATTATTTATAATATACATTTATTTTATTTATCTTTAAACAATAACTGATTTGTCATTGAAAACCTAGCAAATATTAATTTATTACCTAAATATCAAATTTCTATCATAAGTAATCTCTATTAGTACATACTCCTTTAAGACTAAGAAGAATATAACTTTATATTTTAACTAAAACCAGAGATGAATTAGAAATAATTTTCATATACAACTATGATATAACTAATGACATATTTTCTATAGTTTACACAAAAAAGTGACAATGGAAAAGCTTACCAGTAGTTCAAATAAAATAAAAATATGAACATGATCTAATATTTACCTTATAAACCAAATTAATGAGAATTTAACCACAGGATAAAAATTATGAAAACCTATCCATTAAAATAAAGCCAAGAAGGGATGCGATTTGGAATGACCAGATGTGGAGACAAAGTGTCCTTGTGATTATGACAAGAGATGGCTCAATATTAGAGGGAACAGAGAACATTTAGAAGTGAGCTAAAGAAATTTTGGGAGTTAGCAACAGAGAGTGGGAGAGAGAGAGATACATTATATTATAGTACAAATAGATGGCATACCACTTAACTAATACTGGCATATAGATTATGGAGTTGATATAGTAATATTTCACATATGTAAAAGATTTTGGAATTCAAGGCTGTTATAGTTTATATTTGTTAATTAATTATAGATTTTCTATATAATTTTATTTTCTATTAACTTACGTAAACAAATAATAAAAGGATTAACAATTCATTGAAAAACAGGACATAATACTTAAACACCTATAAATAAACATAAGGAATATCAAAACAAAGTTAGATGATGCTTATAAAAATGCTGAAGACATTTAAAACTATTTTGCATATTTCAAAACAAGAAAAACAAAATAACATTGTTTTATCCTATAGATTGCCTCTTTTAACAACCTTAATCTGAATCAGCAATTTCCTCTTTCAGTTGTTACCTTATTTCACGCATCTTATTTTTCATCTGTCAAATGGGTATAACAATGATATGCAATTCATAGATTTATATTCATTATTGAACCCACTAATACAAATAAAAAACCTTGGCACCTAGTACTCAATAGATGTTGGATATATATACATACAACATTCAGTATACTAGTGGATGACTGAGCAGCACATGTGGTCATGGCATGGACAGCAAATTTGGTTGAGGACATCACTAAGTTTCATAGAACAGCTAAAACAGAGATTAAGAGTTTCACTACAATCAACTTTCTTCTGGTTGCAGGATAATGTCAAGAGTCAGGTGCAGCAAGAGTGGTCTGAACATATGCGTCCTGTCACTGACACTCATTAAGAGGAAGTTTTGACAAACCGTTGCATATGACCATGATTGTAGTGTCCAGGAGAACGGTATCCAGTTCATGATGTGAGTGCCCAAATATGTGCTTTGGATCTACAGTGATTTAGTTATTTTTACCTCAATATTTTGTAGTTTTCAGCTTTATAAACTTCTAGTTCTTATGCTCTTGGCTATATTTATGATGAACATGTGTAATTCTCTAGTCCACTCTGTCTCGGGTATATATCCACCGGGTATAAAATGATTGAGAATTGAAACTCATCTTTCAGATTTTATACAGAGCAACTCTGTGAGACAAAAATGACTCCATTTGACATGACTGACTACAATGAGTGTCTTATGCGAAAGCATTTTGTATTTAAATTTTATTCTTTACAAGGTCAATACCCATCATTACAGTTTAGCTTCAACTAAATGTTCAATAACTGCTAGTTAGCGATCTTGATAATGAAAAATACACTTTTAAATTTGTTAACTTAAGAGACTATTTATTATTGTGCCATATAACTGTCTAGGATTATTATTCCAAACATAATGGATGGGATGGGTCATGAGACTATTTTATGTTCTCAGGTTCATCTTAACTCAAATAATTGTTTTTAAAACCCATACCTTTAACTACCTATAATATATAATTATCATTCTTCCCTCCTGTGACAGTTTAAAGCAGCTTGCAAGGTGTAAAATTGATTTAATTCTGGGTAGTAAATGCCTTTCCTCAGAATTTAAACACCTTGCTGTTTTTTAATATCAAGAATATTTCTTGGTGATAAATATCACTTTGTTACTGGAGCACTTTGCCAGCTTTTATTTTTTTGTAAACTCAGTATATTTCAATTTTTTCTATTATTCATAAGAGAATTCAGAATTGCTGTTCTTTCTATAGCTACAGGATGATTACTTGTTTTCTCCCTTGAGACACATAAATGAATAAGGTCACTCTTGGGGAAAGTTGGATCCAGAAAGGGTGCTGAAGCTATGTGGTTGAGTCTACAAACGAATAAAGCAAAGCAAAGCAAAATTAAAATAAAATTCCTTGAGGTAAATCCTGTTATGCAGGCAAGTTTATACCTTTATTCAGTAATTTTGTTATATTATTTTTTATGTTTATTTATGCTCTCTCCCTTTTATAAATAAAATTCAATCTACCAATCCTTACATTCATTTATTTGATTTTGTGCTGGTGGTAACTTGGTTTTACTAGATATTTGATTTCAACAACTATGCATGCATGTAGCTCTATTCTTGCAATTAGGTGGCACTAGATTCTGTATGAAATATGTTCTGAAGAAAACGTACCTCATCCTTTTAGCATAACAACAATTATTGAGAAAAAATATTAAATTTTTAGTGATTTCAGAGAGGAAGGGGGAGGGAGAGAGAGAGATAGAAACAACAATGAGGAGAGAGAATCATTGATTGGTTGCCTCTTCCTGGGGATTGAGCCCTCAACACAGACATGTGCCCTGACCAGGAATCGAGCTGTGACCTCCTGGTTCATAGTTCCACGCTCAACCACTGAGTTGCACAGGCCAGGGCAATTATTAAGAAATTTGAGAGTAAATTGACAACCTAAGATTTGAATGCCGATATTCTGATTCCAAATATTACTATATCTCTAAAAACTAACATGTATAAATACAGAATTTTGATGTATGTATTACTTATGACTTGGAATCTTATTAAAACAGAAAAGTACATATTATACTTATGGTGTCATAAACAATTTAAAGGTGTCTCAAATATAATACTAGAATCTGTAGCGTTTAATTGAATCTACAAGAATTAACTTTGGCCATAGAATTTGTTGTGTGTTTTTTTCTTTTGTTTTGTTTTAATCCTCATCGTAGGATATTTTTCCATTGAGTTTTAGAGAACCAGGAAGAGAAAGGGAAAAACAGAGAGAAACATTGATATGAAAGAAACACATCAATTGGATTGTTTGCCTCCTGCATGGGCCCTGGTTAGGGGCCCTTGTCAGGGCTACGGTCAGGGAGGAGCCTGCAACCAAGGTACATGCCTTTGACGGGGACGCTTTGGCCCTATCCACTGAGCCAAACCAGCTAGGGGTAAGCTTCTTTAATTTAAAGAAAGTTAAGTCAGTGCATCTATTCTTTCCTCTTTGAAAATCTTTGAAATAATTTAAAATATGTCTCCATGTAATTCACTAAGCACATCTTTATGTGTAATAGAAAGTATTACAAAATAATCTGCTAACTTTGAAAAAAATTAGCTATATTATGTAGTGTATATTTTTATCTATATAATTTTGTCTCAGACTTGAAATGAGGTATATTTATGGTGTAAGTTTTGCCTTTTTCCCTCTAACATAAGCAATTTGATTCAATTCAAAATATTAGGTGAACTACTATAGTTCTATGTATTATGCTATTCCTATACCAATATAGATCACAGGGTCAATAAGACATAGCTCTGCTCCTTATCAAGTTAGTGATCTAATGAGAAGACCTGTGGTCAGATCATTTCAAAATATAAGTAGAGAGTTGCCAAGGGACCTACAGGGTCACAGAGGACTGGCAAAAAAGTACCTGGAAGTAGTTATATGTCATCAAAAATCTTTCTCCCATACATAAGCCAAAATAGAATTTTAGTAAATCTGAAGTGCCTTCATACATGCCCATCTTGTATTGGAGTGGTGAAGGTTGGTGTTGGAGCAAAAAACATGGTGTTTTGAAACTCACCTGCAAATTCAGGACACATTACATGTATTTATAAAGTCAAAGTATAAGGAATTATTCATAATTCTTAATTATTTGGTGCTTTAAAAAATGAATCATCCCAGTATTCATCTAACTAGCAATTACACCAAGTATATTGAAAATGTGATCATATATTTAAAAATTACATACATAAAAGTGGTTTCTGAAACACATCTGATATGCAAAATGAGGCACAGCTGCAAAATAATTAACTAGATGCTGACTTCATTACAAATTCAGAGGTCAGAAAAGTAAAACACAAAATATTTTACCTTTATTTGTTAACATTTTCTTTATTTCACCTCTGATGTAGCTTAATTTAATAAACTAAACAATTCAAATTACCATACATTCTTGCCTTATAATTCATACATAGAATTATACATGAGATTATTTTGAATGTTTAAAAATCTACTTGCATTCGAGATAATAAAATCATCCTAAACTGTTTTTATTTGCCAAGGGGGAATAACTTTATTTTTAAAAATTATTTATTGAATTTATTGGGGCAACATTGGTTAATAAAATTTTACAGGTTTCAGGTGTATAATATGTCATCTTTATATTGTATTGTGTGTTCTCCACCCTAAGTCAAGTCTCCTTCCACCACCATTTATTTTTTGTATTGTTTACATATACAATTATTTATTTACATAAGTTGTAAAATAAGCTAGTCACATTCTATAAAAAGCCTG
>NW_006289093.1:98247-109420 GCF_000327345.1 Myotis davidii
TGTGGGATAAGGTTGAATCTATAAATTACTTTGAGGAGAATTATCACTCTTAAAAAGTTGAGTCTTACAATTCATAAACATGAAGTACTGTTCCATTTGTTTAGGTCTTCTTTAGTTATTTTCAGGAATGTTTTGTAGTTTTCAGTGTACAGAATTTGCAAATCTGGCTAAAATTATTCCTAAGCATTTTTTCATTGATATTAATTACTCACTCTTAGTGTATACAAAATAAATTGTTGTACATTGATATTTTATTCTACAAACTTATTAAATCCACTTCATTCTTATAGCATTTTAGTAATTTTCTCAATATTTTCTTCATATACATTAATGTATTTTGAAAATACAGTTGTTTTAAAATGCTTTATTTTCCAAAATTTTTGACTTCTATTTGTTTCTTTTGCCTCACTCTTGTGTCGTTGCAACATATTTTTATTAGCTCCTTGAAAGTCTTTTACTGCTAAATGCAAAATCTGAGCCTTCTTATAATCAAATTTTTATTTACTGTTTTTTTTTCCCACTGAAGGGGGACACACATATTTGTTTCTTTGTATGTCTAGTAATTCTGGTTCATTTTTATTTTTCTTAATTGAATTATAATTGATATAGATGCTACATTTAAGGTATAAAATGTATTGTTTTGATACATTTATGTATTGAAATATGATTAACACTATAGTGTTAGCTAACCTATCATGTTGCAGAATTATAATTTTTGGTGGTGAGGACAATTAACATCTAATTTATTAACAAATTTGAAGTTTATAATACAGTACTGTTCACTCTAAGCACTATGATGCTCATTAGATCTTTAGCACGTATTTATCTACTAGATGCAAGGGAGAGGGTAAGATAGTAATTTTGTTTTAGAAAATGGCCATTTCTTCTAATTGCAAACTCACCTGTATAGTTTGCCTGTATTAATATCTAAAAATTGCCTACACAGTTATTGTTTTCACTTGCCTCTCTATGAATCTGTCCTATCTGCAAATAGTTTAATTTCTGTATAATATGATCTGCTATTTCCAATACTCACATGTTGGATCTTGTTTCCAGTTATCTATAACTATTATCTTCTGCCTCTCATAAAGTTACTTTCTTGGATCTTTCTTTTTTAATTTTAACAGCATTTCTTCAAATTTGCTCAAAATCTGATATGTTGTCCTACTGGTTTAATTGCATTTTTTGTTTCTTTTCATTTTAGCGTTATTGTTGAGTTAACTGGATTAATCCTGCTCTTAATTTTTAATATAGAGTTGTATAGATTAGTTATTACCATGAGTCTTAATTATTTTTTTGAATATTTGATTTGTAATTGTCTTGTTTTTTAATATAGACAGTGTTCTTTCTGTGATTTTAGATGTTATGCAATGAAGTCACATATCCTTGCTATCTATTAAAAAACAAAGACAACAAAGATTATCCAAAAATGGGGAGTAACCTTAGTTATCCTTGCAGTCACTTAGCAAAGATTTTTATTACTCTTTTTTTAATTCTCAAGGTAGAGATAAACTCAAGAAATTCTGAATTTCTAGCACAATTCCTTGATGTTAGTACTTTAACCTTTGTTGCTACTCCACAGGCATTTTTTTAAAATTTCTTTTGCCTGGATTTCAAGTTCTTAAAGTTTTTATGGTATACAGAAAGATGTAATTCACTTTCATTTCATGACTAGACATCTCCAAATGCATAATGCTATGACCAGGCAGCTCCTAATTTTAGCTTCGGACTTGTGGTATTTACAATTACCCACCCTACTTGTAAAATATACTATGAATATGGAGAAAATGGAATTGCAGAGTTTGAAGAAAATGGAATTTAAGAGTTTGGGAACTTATAAGTCAGTTCCCTAAGTGAGGAAATAAATGACTGCCATCTTCTCTGAGTGTCTATGCCTCAGGTTTCTGGGTCAGTGGACGGTGAATGATGCGTATAAAAATGAAACATCTTTCTAACTTTTTTCTTGCTGTCCTCTCATGAAACTGTTTTGACATGTGCTATAAGTTAAAGTCTAGCTTGTTTTTTCATAATTCAGATGCTTTATTATTATTAATGGGAAATTGTCCTCCCACACCCCACCAATAGTCTGTCATTTGTTTTCCAGTCTTTTTTTTTCTAATTTGCTGAGTTTCACTTTTCTATACACCCATGCATAAAATTTGGAGACCCTACAATGGTGGATGGATACTCAGCCACATGTCACTTTGATCTAGATGTATCTAGAGATACATTTTAAAGCTTTGTCATGATTGAACCCCATCTATTTCCTCTGACAGAAAAATCTTCTTGATTTTCTTTTGTGTGGTTATGTGGAGAAGCTGAACTATAAATCCTTCATCTTCTCATTCTTTCACAAGCCATCTCTACTTCCCAGTAAAACTTTGATTTCAGAGCTATTGAAGTATATTTCCAAATGTCTTGTCACCAGACTGCCTCCAAAATAGATACTAAGGACTGGACTGATACTGACAGGATTTCCAATAGTTTATAAAATTTAAAACAATGAAATTTTGCTTCAATGGATTCTGCTCCAGTATGGATGCAAGAGTATAAACTGTTATCTTTATAATTAAGAAATGAGTAAAGAGAAATTACAATTTTTAGTAATTATGAGATATATTTCTGTCTTCTCTATGAGGTTTTAGATTTAATTAAGGAATAGGTAGCATTTCTTTCCTTATCAGTGATTTATTTGTGCTAGCAATAGACATTTGTTGAATTAATTATTATTGTGGTGTTCTAAATTTAAATGAGCAAACATATATGAAGTATGAATTTATTCAATCTCAGAAACATATCTAATTTAAATATTAACAATTATAAATGATGAATAAAATGTGATCTATTTTGTTTTGTTACTTAGAATTTATTATAAGATACTAGAGGCCCAGTGCATAAAATTCTGGCACTCGGGGGTGTCCCTAAGCATAGCCTGCATCCTCTCATAATCTGGGACCCCTCAGGGGATGGTCAGATAGCCGGTATATTTATTTTTCTAATGTAAATTCTGCATCTCCAAAATACTGGTAGAATACCTGCATTACATTTTTAATGTCTCCCACCCTCAGGATTGCCTATGGTAATATGTGAAACAAATTGAGGCTATCAAACAAATGCATGTCATTATCATAATTAATATTACCAACCAATATAGAAAATGATTTTGGATGAACTCTTATTTATTAGATATATGGAGAAGTGTATTTAGCTACATAGGTAAGTCTTTACAACATCCTCCAAAATGACACCATTGATTTCAGTCACTCTGCATGCTATTTTACCTTAGAACATTGCCAGATTACGTTTTCTGATCATTTTTCTATGGCTTTCATATTGCCAATGGAAAAACTTTAAAATATCTCAGCATGGAAAGTTGAACATTTCATAAGATTTTTTTCTTAAAACTTCATATAATCTCACCTCTAGTAATGTATCTTCTCCTGCTAGTGTGTATGTATTTGTGTTTCACAGGTAACAGTTTCTTAATACCTGGCATTCCAGGGATTGCTATGAAATACTGAGTTTTCTCACAACCTTTACTATTGCTGAAATAATCTAACCATTTTTTGTTTGTATATCAAAACTTACCACCCAACTCCATGGTCAAATATTTCTCTGTGTGGTAAAAAAATAATAATAAAATAATAATAATAATAATAATAATAATAATAATAAAAGAAAAAATATTACCCTGTGTAGGAATCATTCTGCATTTGCCAAAGTCATATTTAAATATTAAGTCTATAGAGACCTCTTATCATTTTGCATAATCACCAATGGTTCTCAAATTTGACATATATGCTGTATAGTTTTCTTGAAAATAAATGTTAAAAATATGAAAACTCATAGTTATATGATGTTAAACAGTTATATGAAAACTCATAGTTACATGATGTTAATTATTTTTTGTCTAAGTTTGCCCATTTAGAAAATTCATATCATAGTGCCCAACAAAAGACTTGTTAGAACAATTAAGTTTTATGTTTATATTATTATTATTACTATTGTTTTTTAAACTTATCAATCATAGTATTTGTTCCTTTTCACTGTTATACTAATTTTAGCACTCTGCTAAAAGAGAAACAAGTAAATTGACCATCCCTCCACTACACTCACCAGCCAATCAGGAATGAGTATGCAAATTAACCTCATTGCCTCCATGGAGACTGACAGCAGATAGGAGACAGCTCCCAGCACAGCTTGCTTGGCTATCACCTTGGGGACCCTGGAGGAGACAAACCCTGCCCTCAGGCAGCATCCAGCACGGCCTGCTTGGCAGTCGCTGTGGTGTGGAGCAGGCAGGCACTGCAGAGAGCAGAAAACCACGGGGAGCAGGTCTTAGCCAACAGTAGCGCATCCCCTGAGGTCTTCCAGATTGGAGAGGGTGCAGGTCAGGCTGAGGGACACAAACCCCCATGCACAAATTTTGTGCACTGGGACTCTAGTAATAAATATTTATTGAAAAAATTCATTGAAAATTTGACTATATACCACTTTTTTATTGTTTAAAATATTACATATGTCCTCTTTTCCCTAGATTGACCCCTCCTTGGCCATTCCCACCCCCCAAGGACAAGCTCCCATTGCCCCAGTGCCTGATTACAGTACATTGGTTATGCTAATATGCATGCATACAAGTCCTTTGGTTGATCTCTTATGCTCCCATCCTCCCCTACCTTCCTTCTGAGTTTGGATGGTCTGTTAGGTGTTTATTTGTCTCTGGATCTATTTTTGTTCATCAATTTATGTTGTTTATTATATCCCACATATGAGCGAGATCATGTGATATTTAGCTTTCTCCAACTGGTTTATTTCACTTAGCTTAATGCTCTCCAGGTGTGCCTTCTCACGGAGCAGATAGAAGAAACAACTAAATCGATTGACTATATGCTTCATTACGTATGTTTTACATCACCTTTTTTTGAAAGGTGTATACTCACTGAGCTAGTATACTCATAAAGATGGACTACTCTTCAAAGATATTTATAGTTAGTAATGATCTTACATTTTGGTGAGGAATTGGGCTGCTGATAAAATATATAATTTAAAGAGACCTCAATATTAAATTTCACTTTAAATAGTAACCAAGTTAAGTACTGCATCTAAGTAAAAATAATATCTCTGATTATTGTCAAATCACTATAATCACTTGGTGATGCTTTTGCTATTATATTCTCACCATGCATGACCTTCCATCCTGTAAAGTCTTCAAAATACTGAGTAAACTGTCTATTTATTGATTACACCTTCATACTAATGCAGTGCAACATTCCACATGCAACTGGGACACTTATTACTGTGAAGAATAAAGTGGCAGAATGAATCCCACTGAGCTGTTAAAAATAAAGAATGCTGCAAAAAGTATTGGTTTGTTTAACACTAAAATGAGCACATGTTTTACTGGTAGCACCTGTATTTTTCAAACTTTTACCATATACGTTAATCAGGCACTGTGAAGAGCCACAATAGAAAGTGACTAACTCTAAAGGAAACCTCATAAGAGATTACTGTGCTAGGAGTCAGAAAACCTGATTTTAGACTTTGCTCTACTGCTGGCTAAATCTTTTCTTGAGGTAATTCATTCCTTTGAGCTTCAGTCTTTCTCTGAGTCAAACAAACAAGTATAATTGACTCTAACTTCAATGATAATTACCAAATTATAAATTTTTGTGATAGAGAGGCATTAAATATATTTATTATCTAAATTTTTACATCTATGTCTTTGTGTATAGCTAGCTATATCTATATTTCTATCACATACATCCCTATATATGTATATGTAGGTATAAACTTTTGTCTACATAGGTGTGATATAGCTTAAGAGTACTTGAAATAGAATATTTTTATATGATTTTATTTTTGAAACATGATACATAAATTTATTCTCCAGTGAAACCATTTTGAGTATTATAATGAATAAGACACTTCAGATCATAACACAGAGCCCTGAAAAAATGCTCAATGGTTAATTGGAAAGTGTGCTCCAATTTTGTAAAACAAAAATTACCTTAACATTTAAAAACATAAAACAAGCCATCTGATTTAATTGAACTCAAGGGACATAAGCATTTCTGTCTAATTTATCATATTGTTAATTGGAAAATGAGTGTATTATCTTAAATAACTCATAGCTGGATTTTTTTAACTTTTATTTTTATTGATTTTAGAGGAAAAGAGAGGAGGAGAGAGTTAGATATATAAATGATGAGAGAGAATCATTGATTGGCTGCCTTCTGCATGCCCCCTACTGAGGACTGAGCCTGCAACCCCAACATGTGCATTGACCTGGAATAGAACTGTGACCTCTTGGTTCATAGGTTGATGCTCAACCACTCAGGCCATTCCAGCAGGGCTAATAGTTGGATTTTATGATTCAAAATGTACTTCAATCATTACCTTTAGAGGAAAGAATCTTTTACTTTAAGAACTCTTAGAAATAGAACAACTATCATATTTCTCTATTTATAATCATCTTACCTAATAATAGACAAACATGTAAATTAACCCCCCCTCCGCTACACTCACCAGCCAATCAGGAGAGTATACAAATTAATCCAACAAAGATGGCGGTTAATTTGCATATGTAGGGGCGAAGCGGCGGAGCAAAGACTGAAGGCTCCATCCGGAGCCACAAAGACTAAAGACTCTGTCTAGAGCCACGAAGACTGAACCCTCCGTCCAGAGCAAAGACCTGGGTCCTGGGTGCTGGAGGAAAACTGGTGCCGGCAGCCAAGGGAAGGGAAGGCCTATTGCATGAATCTCTTCGTGCAATGGGCCTCTAGTCTGATATATTAACAGAACACATTGTGAGAAAAATATTGCATTGCTAAACCCATAAGAGTATAGGCACCAGAAAGTGCTAATTTTTGTGAAATATATAACAATGACACTCATGCAAAGGAGACAACTGGTACAGGAATCTATAATTTATGAACTAAAACTCCAGCATAATGGTTGCTATACATTAAAAGACGTGTAGCTGAAATTTATAATTTCAGTTCTTAATTCAGTAACTTCAGATCTTTTGAGTGCTTTTCAGAGGTATAAAAGAGTTTTCAAAGTTCTTATCCTCAACCAACTGCACGTTGTGATATAGAGCTAAAAAGATAGAATGTAAAATATTAGTTTAGTTAAAACAAATGGGCAACATTTGCGTGTCACGAACTTTAATATACTTAAGAAATACCTAAGACTATTGATTAAATGCAGGTATTTTATTAAGAAGTTTAAGTGATCTAACAAATCCGCCTAGTCTCACATGCTGAGTAGCAAAGTATATGAGATCTCATATATGAGATTCACACTCTGGTATATGCTTTAAATGATGGCCAATCTACCCTATATGTTAAAGGGGTTAAACAGAAGGAAAACAGATAGGAAAAAAATTAAAACTCATAAAGAATCTCAATGGAAAAAGGTTGTATGCCCTTTAGGAAAGATCTTATAATGTTACAAGAAATATAAAGCAGTTCTTATTCCCCCAACACACTGATAACCATTTATCAAGTAAGTATATACTGAGGAAAAACATATTTCAAGAGTTGTTGGATATAGTGTCTAGACCAGCCGTGGGCAAACTATGGCCCTCGGGCCAGATCCAGCCCATTTGAAATGAATAAAACTAAAAAAAAAAAAAAAAGACCATACCCTTTTATGTGATGATGTTTACTTTGAATTTATATTAGTTCACACAAACACTCCATCCATGCTTTTGTTCCAGCCATCCGGTCCAGCTTAAGAACCCATTGTGGCCCTCGAGTCAAAAAGTTTGCCCACCCCTGGCTCTAGACACTAATATCAATAAACTCAAGATACTCTCACAGTTGCCCTCTTATAGTGGAATTGTACGGAAGCACTGTGATAAGAACTTGGCTCTGGTCCAAAGTCATTTCACAGGATGTCTACGTGTTTACAGATCCAATCTGTGGCCATTTCACCTATCCTTAAGTGTATAATTGGCATGGATATAGTTAGCAGGAGACCTTTATTGGTTGTGGACCTATGAAGTCAAATGCATTATTGGGGAAAAGGCGCCGTGAAAGTCCTTAAAACTTCTCTCCTTGACCTTCCCCTTGATATGTGCAAGTTACCCACAGAGCAAAACCAAAGCCCTTTACATTAGAGAACTCCACCTTTCTTAGAAGTAGCTTTAGCAATCACGTGTTTATTCATGCTTCTTGAGGATCTTATCCCAATCTAATAGGTTATCAATTATATGTTTTAAACATATACTGCATGGTTTTCTCAATACTTATCCTATAAAATAAAAACCTAATATGTTAAGTGTCCGGTCAGCGATTGAACCAATCAAAGCATAATATGCTAATGATATGCTAAGGCCATTCAACTGCTCGCTATGATGTGCACTGACCACCAGAGGGCAGACTCTTTGACCTTAGGTTAGCTTGCTGCTGGAGTCTGGCCGATTGGGACTGAGCGAGATGGGCCGGACACGCCCTGGATCGCTCCCACATCCTTCCCCAGCTCCAATCATGGACTAGTGGGGTCCCCTGGCCTGGCCTGCGCCCTCTCACCATCTGAGATGAGGGACGCCCCACAGAGTGCATGAATTTCGTGCACCAGGCCTTTAGTCTATTCATAAGATGATGCTCTAGGAACTTAAGTTACTTGTTTATGTAATAGACTCCAAAATTCAGTATTATTTTAATGAAAATTTTGCTTTAATAATAATCTTGGTGCTAGTATTGTGTTTTCTTGATTAACATTGAACTTTTCAGTTTGTAAAATAGCATGTTAATGACAGACATTTTCCAATTAATGTTAGAGCCTGTTGTCAATAGATTTAACACTACAATACTAATAAGCAAATTACCATCCAAAAAATGTTGCAGTGAGGACTTAGAAAAAATAAACACTTAAAAAATTAGGCAGATATTATATATGGAGTAACAAGATTTTTCTCACTGAAGTAATTGATTATTTTTTTTTTTCAGAGTGGCAAGTAATGAATACACTGGCAAGAAACTGAAGGCTTGGGCTCTAGTTTCAGTTCTTCCACTTACTTTATGGTCTTGGTCCAGTTACTTTATAGTCTTGGACAACTCACCTCAACTCTTTATATCTTATACAATTTTGTATAGATTTAATGAGAAAAATACATAATGATTATTGAGTAAACTATATTATAAAATATTAAGATACATTTTTAAAATAATCTACTTTTACAACTCAAAAAAGGTGCGAGTATATATGCGTGTGAATGTATATTTGTATTCAAGATTTTGCCACATGGCTATAAATTTCTCATAGTTAAAAATCAATCACCTAATTCTGTTTTTAATTTCTTGGATGGCTTTGTAGACAAATATATACACAACACATTGGGATCTTTGATTAGCTTGATGATTTGATTAGCCAAAATGATAAGATGGGTGCTTTTTTAACAAAATAATTTTAGTGTTTCAATGATTACTTTGAACATGAGTTAATTTCTGTAATTTTCATGTTTTATAAGAATAAATTAAAAGAGAAAAATAACTTTGTATTGCTATCTAATTCAATTGAAATGCCACCAAGAAAACCCCACAAAACTAATAAAAAGTATTTACGTAATCATTACCAAGTTAATCTTGGTTTCTTCAGACTATGGTATACATTTTTCTCCTGGTTTGAGTGAACAATATAATGAACTTATAATATAAAGAAATGTACAAAACAATGAAATCAAGCAATCTGATTTTAAAGTTTTTCTCTCACCACATTTACTTTCCAGCTATTTGAAAATCTCCGTTTATAATATGGCAAATACCCCTGCATTAATTCAATTTTAAATTCTAGAATATATTGACAAATATAAATGCACAATTTTAACTGCTATTTTTGTTTTAGAATGCAAACTACACCTTTGCAGAATGATACATTTAAATAAAGATAAAAGACACTATGCAATAAATTTGGAGTTTTACCATTTAGGCCTACATTATTTTTAAAATGAAATTTCTCAACATGAAATGTAATTCTGCTTGAGAAAATGTGAAATGGAAACTGAAAACCTCAGGAAAAAAATAGAATAGTTGTAATATCTTGTTTCTTTATCTATTGCATTTTACTTTATGTCTAATCTTATATAATGAAAGGGTAATATGAAAATTGACCCTAATAGTGGAACAGCCTGTCACTCTGATGTGAACTGACCACCAGGGAGCAGACGCTCAATGTAGGAACTGCCCCCTGGTCATCAGTGTGCTCCCACAGGGGGAGCTTCGCTCAGCCACAAGCCAGGCTGATGGCTGCGATTGCAGTGGCAGTGGTGGGAGCTTTTCACACCTCCTCAGCAGTACTAAGGATGCCTGACTGCAGTCTTAGGCCTTCACAGGGAGTGGGCCTAAACCATCAGTCGGACATCCCCCAAGGGCTTCCGGGTTTCCAGAGGGATGTCTGACTGCAAGCTTAGGTCTGATCTCCCAGAAAGTGGGCTTAAGCTGGCAGGTGGACATACTCCTAGGGGTCTCAGACTGAGAGAGGGCACAAGCTGGGCTGAGGGACCCTGCCAGAGTGAATGAATTCTCATGCACTGGGCCTCTAGTTTTATATAAAATATCTGAACAATATATATTCAGATCACAAACAAATCTGAAGTAAAGAATTCGGGTTTTAATAATTGAAAGCTTAACATATTTGACATTGATATTCTTTCACCTTACCTATTGCTTTGGAGTGCACATATTGTTTATGTATTAGTATTAAACATGATTAACAACTTCTATTTTAATCAGGGTAACTATGATGTCTTATGTCCATTTTTTACATTCTATCTAATCTAATAAAAGACAGACATACAAATTAACTGTACCTTTGTTATGCTTCAAGCCACACCCACCAGCCAATCAGAGCGATTATATGCAAATTAACTCAACCAAGATGGCGGCCAGCAGCCATGGAGCTGGAGCAAGCAGGAGGCCTGCCATGGCCAGCTCTCAGCTCCACTGAAGGCAACTAAGTTTCATAAATGGAAGATAAATAAATAAACCCCGGATACCTGCTTTCAGCTGGCCATCACCAAGGAGCTGGAATGAGCAGGGGGCTTGGTTGCTCCAGTGATGGAGGAAGCCAAGCTTCCTGCCCATCATGGCCAGCTCTGAGCTCCACTGAAGGCAACAAAGTTTCAATTATAGAAGGTAAATAAATCTCAGAATAAAAAAAATAGAAAAAG
>NW_006289093.1:109616-110127 GCF_000327345.1 Myotis davidii
CTTGCTCCCTGCTGGCAAGTGGCCATTCCCCGAGGGCTCCCGGGCTGCCAGAGTGATGTCTAATTTCCAGCTTATGCCTAATCCCCAGGGGAGCAGGCCTAAACCAACAGGTGGTCATCCCCCGAGGTATCCCAGACTGCAAGAGGGCACAGGCTGGGCTGAGGTACCCACCCCCAGTGCACAAATTTTTGTGCACTGGGCCTCTAGTCCTATCTAATAAAAGAGAAACATTGTAATTAGCGTACGACTACTACTCTTCAAATTGGCTAATCAGGGCAATATGCAAATCAACTGCCAGCCAAGATGGTGGCCGGCAGCCAGGCAGCTTGAAACATGAAGCTTGCTTGCTTCAGTGACGGAGGAAACCAATATTCCCCGCCTGCCTTGTCGGCCTCTGGGCCTGCAGTTTGAGACATTGTAACAAATATAGAAGCTAAACAAAACCCCAGAAACCAGCTTGCAGCTAGCCGGGATCTCAGAGCTGGAGTTGATACAGAGTTTCGATTATAGA
>NW_006289093.1:111340-114075 GCF_000327345.1 Myotis davidii
TCTTCCCAGGCTCCTTCCATCTTTGAGATGTCTCTTTCATCTGCGTGGGCCGAGAGCTCCCTCCCACCATCACATCCTAGCCAGTGAGAAGAGACATTTGCAGATAGTGTAAAAAAATCCATATATATAAAAGCACAGAGACCAGAGGACCAGAACAACCAGAACAACCGGTGGCTATGATCTCCACTGCAACAGGCAACCAGCCTAATCTGGGCCCTAATTACCCCTCCAAACCTCCATAGACCCTCCCCCCAGCCATCCCTGCCCCCGATAAGGCCCCCCACCTACTGGTCATGGACACAGGGAGCAGTGACTAAGCTATTTGCACCCCTTCTGAGGGGAGACGCCCACCAGATATACAGAAGGTATATAGAAGGCACTCAGCGAGGAGTCCACACAGGTTGTGTTTGCATCTTCATGCTGTCCCCGTCCACCACCATAATGCCAAAGGAAGCTTGATTCAGGGACTGCTCCCCGCATGCTGACCACCTACATGGAGAAATAACATGTGATAAACATCTTCTCCTGCAGATGCCTGAATCCACCTCAAGAGGAAGATGCTACAGACTCAGAGCAGGAAGATCAGGACTGAGACAGAAGGTCTAGAAAAGGAGGGTCATGGAAGGCCGTATTCTGCCTTTGCTCCCTGACCCTGCTCCCTGGCCCACTCTGTGTACGAAGCACCTGCATCTCCATCCTTGGATGGAGGCCTATGAGTGAGTGAAGAATTATGACTGTGTCTGTGGCTGGCCTCCTGCCCTCATGGATAAGCAGGAAACATATTTACGTGCCAGAATCTAAAACCCTCTTTATCAGTAATAGCACAAATAATTGTTGGCTGCGTGTGAACCCAGATCAAAGGTGTGCTCTCCGCAGAGGAGGCTGCAAAGGGCTGGGACAATCAACCTCTTGCATCCCCTCCCCCTGGCCAGCCTGGCTCAATTGGCCCAGATCAGGGCGGCCAGCTGGATCCCACCCGTGCAAGAATTTGTGCACCAAGCCTCTAGTATAATATAAAATTGATTTTTTATTATTGAATATTTTGTAGTAAATATTTGCATTTATGCTAATTAAGTATAAAGAAATGTATAATACCAGTAGTAAACATTTCTAGTATTACAGTGTATTTTCATAGTCAACATTGAAATATATTTGTATTTTAGAATTGATGATTTTAAAAGTATTAATGTCCAAAAAGTTTTTACTGTACTACACATTATGACATCATGGTGATGTACCATCTGAGTATCTAATCTAATAAAAGACAAAAAAGGTAATTAACCATACCTCTGCTACACTTCCCATTGGCTAATCAGGGCGATATGCAAATTAACTGCCAACAAAGATAGCTAATTTGCATATTGCAGGCAGGGTAGGACAGCGCCATCCCACCTGCCCCGCTGCCATATGGGCCTGCTATCTGCAAACCGGGTGGCAGGTGGCCCTATGGTACCCGACCCAGGGCTGGGGGGCAGGACCGCACCGATCCACCACCGGCCACACCCACAAACAGTTCTCCCATGGGGATCCGGGGCTGGTGGGTGCTGACACCAATCCACAACCGGCCACAACCAAAAACAGCCCTCCCGCTGGGATCTGAGGCTGGCAGGTGTTAACGCACCAATTCGCCACCGGCCACTCCCACAAACGGCCCTCCTGCTGGGATCCCGGGTTGGCAGGTGCTAATGCACCGATTGGCGGGTGCTAATGCACCGATCCACCACTGACCCTCCCTTGGAGATCCCGGGCTGGGAGGCACTAAGCACTGATCTGCCACCGGCCACACCCACAAACGGGCCGATCACGGGCATCCGATGCTGACGGGTTCTAGTGCACTGATCCTCCACTGGCCATGCCAATCAAGGTGCCTGTGTAAACTGTGAAACATGCCCTTAACGAAATTCAGGAGGTATTCACATTGCATGGACTGCAATGTTCACATTTCAAACTTCTGGACTACCCTTTATTAATGAATGCAAATACATGTGATCAATTGTATGAGCAACAAAGGGCAGAGGTTTTGATAAATTCTCTGAATGATGAACAGTTGGCAGCCTTTAAGACTATAACTTCAGCCATTGAAGATCAAACTGTACATCCCAAATGCTTTTTCTTGGATGGTCCAGGTGGTAGTGGAAAAATATATCTGTATAAAGTTTTAACACATTATATTAGAGGTCGTGGTGGTACTGTTTTACCCACAGTGTCTACAGGAATTGCTGCAAATTTAATTCTTGGTGGAAGAACCTTTCATTCCCAATATAAATTACCAATTCCATTAAATGAAACTTCAATTTCTAGACTCGATATAAAGAGTGAAGTTGCTAAAATCATTAAAAAGGCCCAACTTCTTATTGATGAATGCACCATTCCATTCAGTCATGCTATAAACGCCATAGATAGATTACTAAGAGAAATTATGAATTTGACTGTTGCATTTGGTGGGAAAGTTCTCTTTCTCAGAGGGGATTTTCGACAATGTCTCAGTATTGTACCGCATGCTATGCGATCAGCCATAGTACAAATGAGTTTAAAGTACTGCAATATTTGGGGATGTTTCAGAAAGTTGTCTCTTAAAACAAATATGAGATCAGAGGATTCTGCTTATAGTGAATGGTTAGTAAAACTTGGAGATGGTAAACTTGATAGTTTTCATTTAGGAATGGATATTATTGAAATCCCCCGTGAAATGATTTGTAACAGAAATTGTTGTAACGGAAAGCTAGCTTCTATTA
>NW_006289093.1:114420-116941 GCF_000327345.1 Myotis davidii
CCGTAATGTGGTATACAGGGAGATATTAGAATAAGTCTAATCACTTTATCAGTCATTATTTGCATCAGTGATGTTTTTACATCATGAGTTTGTTGTTATATCATTTTATTATTGTTTATTTCTTAATAAAATTATGTATTATTTTCATATACATTGTACTCATTTCCTTTTATCTCTCACACTTTTATTATAGAGAAAGGGCAAATAGTAATATTAAAATATTTCCTCTAATTAATTCCCTTTCAATGTGCATGAATTTCGTGCACCGGGCCACTAGTGGATATCTAAGTAGAAGGGCAACATACAATCATAGGTAAAGCAACAATTTCCTCCACAACAAAATTTGTCTTTCATGTATACATTTAACTAAAAATTGAGTGTTCACTTGTTGCTAGAAAATGAATTGGGCACTTTCACATATACATATATTTTTTAAATATATTTTTACTAATTGCAGAGGGAAAGGGAGGGGGGGAGAGAGAGAGAGAGAGAGAGAGAGAGAGAGAGAGAGAGAGAGAGAAATATCAATGATGAGAGAGAATCATTGATTAGTTGCCTCCTGCATGCTTCACCCTGGAGATAGAGCCTGCAACTCAGGCACATGTCCTGACAGGGAATCAAATGGAACCACTGAGCCATGCCAGCCACACTATATTTTTTCTTAATAATTATTATCTGTGACACATATTATTATTTCCAGATCAGGGCAATGATAGCCAAGGTGAGAAATCAAAGAGATCCATTGAAATTTCAGTGTTATCAGTTTATAAACACACGCATTGTTCCATGTTACCTCTGAAAGTCTCTATTTTCCAATATAAATAGTGAGGGGCTCATGATTAGTTGAAGGTTAATGTCCCAAGTAACATGATTCTAATTTTTAAGAGTACTTTACAGTGGGTAATGAGAGTAGGCCATTTGAAATTTTAGGAAACATGCTTGGCTTACATCTAAAACAGATTGTAGCAGTTGGTCCTTTAACTTTCAAACAACATGTAGTAACTGTTTTTTAGATGCTGACAAAAATATTCTCAAATAAAATGTACTTATTCATGTAAAATAACTAAGCACGTATGTACAGTATATAGTAGCACTCAATGAGTCACTAGTTTTTTTTCCTGGAAACTGGTTAACATGTCAATTTATTAGTTACTTAAGTTAAAATTAACAAAATAGAAATTTTAACAGACATTTTTTGAAATTCTTTGGTTAATGGTTATGTTTCAAATTTGGTTATGAAATTAGAGTTCAAGGCATATAATGCATTTCTCTTCAAAGAAAGGTGCTATCAGGCCAGAAAAAAAGCAAAATTGTATATATTTGTGTAGATTCTGAGCAAGCAGGATCTTTTATTCTTTCAATTACTAATATACTAAAGTTCTTTGGTTCAGATTGCTCATGTGATTTTACATATATGTTTGCTTTCATTTTAAGTTAAAGAATATGCAAAATAAAACCTTTTTTCTACTTTATAGTGAGGCCTTCAGCATATCCTCTCTTCAGAGCACAGTGATCTCAAGTAAGAGATGTAGGTCATAATGTCTATGAGATTTATCATCATGGTTATTTTAAATACATCCAAAGAAATATTACTGCCCCTAAGAATTTACCTTTGTAATCGCTAATCTGTCGAATTAGGTGAATGTTCCTACCTCTTCTGTTTACACGAGCATTATATCAATATCCTCCTTTGGAATATGATGAAAACTATTTGTAAAACCTACATCTTCATAATGAACAAAAAATCAATTTATGTCAACTAATCTATAACATTGTTCCGCTCACTCTATCAAAAATGCTTGTGTTTCCAAATATATGAACTCAATTAATTTTTGTTTGTTTTATTTTTATTATTATTATTTTATAAACCTTTATTGTTAAAATCAATTAAATTTTAAAGTTGAAATATTTTAAATACATTTTCATCAAATGAAAATGGAATTGTGATATTTAAAAAGTTACTTTAAGAATTAGAAGAACAGAATAAAACCAAAACAAATTATATTTTATATAAGTAAAATAAGAACAGTGAAACAAGTGGTAATACTTAGTTTATTAAATTTTATTTTACTCTGGTGCAGTGAAATTGTATTTCATTTCTCTTTTCAGACATTTCATATATTTTTATGTAGTGAAGATTGTAAATTAAATATTTTACACAATATGAATTTGGAACTGAACCTGAAGAAAGACTAGCTAAAGTAGCACCCTGGGAAATTTCCCAGTTTATCCTTCCTTTGCTGTTTTGACTTTCTTTTGTCTGTGCCAAAAGCAGAGGCGAAGGCAATCAACCTGTGTTAAATTCTTTCAGTTTGTGAAATCAAGAGACCTCTTCTCCATCAAAAGCTCCAAATTCAGGAAATGGTAAAAATGTTACTAAAGCTTACCAGTAATGACAATAATTTCATCAATTTGGGTTTCTTTTAATAAATACAGAAATCATTTATTTCAATTTTATAGCTGAGTTTGAATTACTCAACAATACTTTTCTTTCTTGTATTTTCTTTATTTTGTGAAACAT
>NW_006289093.1:117230-125545 GCF_000327345.1 Myotis davidii
CATGAATTGGTTTCCTCCCACAGGAGTCCCAACTAGACCAGGGCCCAGGATTGAGCCTGCAACAGAGGTATGTGCTCTTGACCAGAATCAAACCCAGGACCCTTCAGTCCTCAGGCCTGTGCTCTATCCACTGAACCAAACTAGCCAGGGCAAATGAGTAAATCTTTAAATTACATATGCTTCATAGTAATGCCCCAAAACACACTTTTTTCTCAAATAATTTCAATGTACAAGAACAGGTTCTTAAAATAAGAATATCTTATACGAGTGGCCTGGTGCATGAATTTGTGCACATTGAAAGGAAATTAATTAAATGAAATATTTTAATATCAACATACACTCTTTTTCTATAATAGAAGAGTCAACCAAATTCACGATCGACAATGAAAGCTAGAAACACACGCATTGCGATTGGTACCAGCAAGAGCTTTATAGGTATCGTGCATGCATGAATCAACTTAACCTTTTATATCTACAGAATAAACTTGCTTAATTAGACCTACTTTATGATGTAGCTACACTTTTGCCAGTCCAGTGAAGCACCCCAACTTCTCTTTCAGATAATTGTCAGCAACACAGCAATAAATATCAACATGAAACAGATTATTATTATAAATCACACAGGGAGAACAAAGATAAAATACTTAACTGCAGCAGTGTTTGACTATATTCTGGGCAGTGAGAAAACCTGAAGTCATTTTCAGGGTCCACCATTTCTTCTTTTCAGTCAGGTCAAGTTTATAAGCATTCTAAATCTCTGTTTTCTAGCTAATGAAAACAAAATAGGATTCCACCGAGTCTCCTATCTACCTACTCCAAGACTTCTGTGAGGATCAAATGAGATGAGGCATAAGAAAACGCTTCACAGACATGGCTATAAAGCAAGTTGTGTTCCTGGGCTGAAGAAACTGCAAGGAAGCTAGTTGTTGTTAGGGAGAGGAAGCTGGGTGTTGCTATATGATATAATTACCTAGACAGACACTTAGCATATTAACCTTTTATATATATACTAATAAAAGACAAATATGCAAATTGACCATACCTTCACTAGGCCTTAAGCCATGCCCACCAGCCAGTCAGAGCGACTATATGCAAATTAACCCAACCAAGATGGCAGCCGGTAGCCACGGAGCTGTAGTGAGCAGGCGGCTTGGTTGCCCTGGCAATGGAGGAAACCAAGCTTTCCTCCCGCCCACCCTGGCTGGCTCTGAGCTCCTCTCAAGGCTACAAAGGTTCAATTATAGAAGGTAAATAAATCCCAGAATTAATTCTGATTTTTTGTTGTTATTGTATTTTTGACTAATGAAAGGGTGGAAGAATTGGAAAATAACAACAGCTGAAAATACTGTTAATAGATTACTTCACATTAATTATTAGTATAGGATTTCTGCAAGTTTTTTCAAAGAACCACTGGAAAGGTAGCCATTTGGCATTGTGTTAGCTTATAATGCTTTCTGGAAAATGTCAACAGAAAAGCAATATAAGTGTAATAAATATCAGCTATATATATATATTTTTTACCATAATGTCACTTTTTCTGTAAGAGAAAATAATAGAGCTGGAAGGAATCAGGCCATTATCTGGTCCAACACTTTCATTATAGAAACAAAACAGAGGATCAGGCAACTTAAGGCGTTAGCTCAAGATCATGCAGCGCATGGGCAGCACTTTCCCAAGCAGGCAGAGCTTTAGTACAGACAGTGCAAGGCATTTCACCCTTCCTGCTGCCTTCCTAATTCTTCATTCAAGGCCACAAACAGGTTAATTTCATAAATTTTGTGTTTTTATTTTTACATTTTATCATGGGTCTGGGAAATGAGTCAAAATTAAATAAAACCAGAAAAATAATGCATATCAATAAATTGTTAAATAGTGATTTTCTTCAACATTGAATACTAAAACTAATAGGTTATCCAACCATACCAAGAATTTTAAAAGGCCAAGCATTCTGGTTAAATTAATAAGACAAAATTACAAGTTTTAGGTTAAGTATACATAAAAACCAATAGGAAAACAGAATTTATGGATTAATTGTCAAATGAAAGCTTAGAAATAAATACATAAGTAATTTGGAAAATTATAATTTAATGAGAAAAAATAGAAGTAAACCATTCTACATAAATAGTTATATGTGATAGTAACAAAACAAAACAAAAGCAAAATATGATTTCAAAATGGTCTCATTCAATCCCTCACCTTAAAGTAAAGGTTAAGTCTGAGTCCATTCAAATCCAAATTATCTAAGTGTTTGAGGCTTAAATAATGACCACTTTCTACAATAGTATTTAATATTATCTTCCACACTGATGACTGAATTCGCTTTCAGAAAAAGTGTCTTATGATGATGGCAATTATTTAGTCTTATTGACCTGGTCTTTATATATATCAACTTCTTAAATTCATAATCTTCCCACAAGAATGTATCCTTGACAGGTTTTCTAAGTTACTTCAGGTCATTGATAGATGACCTCAGTCCAAAATAGAGAATCTCAAAAATATGATGCACCTGTTTTACAATTAGCAGTGGCTGTTTGTCATTCTAGAAATTTCATTTACAAACCTAGACTTGTTTGTCTTGGTTTGTCTTATTATCCCTTGTCTTGGTTTGTATTATTATCCACTCCTGAAAATGACTAGAAATAAATTGGAACATGCATTTCAGAATTTGCTAAAATGTTATATTAAAAACCTCTCTCAGACTTTGCATTTTTAATGATCAGTGCAGAAATTACTCATTATCTTCACTCTCTTATGACAAGTTAAATTATGTTTAATTTTATTATTTTATAGAACAATGTTTTTCTCTTAAAAATCTCTAGGACTTACAGCTGAGAATAGCTTGATGAAAATCATTTCTTGTACTATCCTTATAAAAATAATCTTTATCTGACATCTCTAAATGGGCAGCAAAATAGTTATATGCATTACACATTTTCATTTAAACTGCCAGTTTAATAACTGGTTTTGATTGTGTTAAAATGCTTAAGGTATAGTCAGCAAAAACTGTCAGCTAGTTCTTCAATTAACAGAGTAAGAGAGTAATTTTAGTCGAAGACATAAATATCTAAACAAAATAGGCTGCACTTATGTGTATATGTGTCTGTAATTCTGTTAGAATTGGGAGTTCCTTCAAATTATCTTTATCTACTTTAGATTTATTTATCATGTCCAATTATTTAGTTTCCTTGTTAACATAAGAAATGTGAAATAGAAAAGCATAATAAGATTTGGACGTACATTGTTAACACCCATCTCCTGGCTATAAAGTTATATTAAATAGTCATAATCAGTGAAGGGCAGCCACAAACTCTTCCATGGTCATCTTTCTCCTGTCCCTCAAAAAAATAAATTAATGTTTTCTGAGTACTTACAGATAAAAAAAAAATCAACTACTTTATACTTCATTGGACTATATGACAAAATGGAGAACCATGTGTTATAAGAGAAATTAGAACACAGAAATTGTATATAGCTACCAACTTGCACAAAACAGAAGAAATTAGGATCCTGCCCTGGGTTAATTAATTCTAAAGCCTTTACTTTTTCTATTTTAGTGTGATACTTTGTATTTACTCCCCCTTGCTTATGTTCTTAGCTAGTGTTTATAGAAGTTTGGTACTGTAATTTGACTCCAGTCTTACTCAGAGCTAGTTGGAGCATAGTAAATTAACATAAACAGATGTAAAACCTTTCCCTTATTTTTGTAGACAAAAATTCTACTTCTTCCTCCCCCCTTCTGCTTTTTCATGGAATCTGGAAATTTTCAAATATTCATCCCAAAGTACTTCTTTCAATCCTTACTCTTGTCATCTCTTTTGACATAGCCGTTTTAGAATTTTCTCCCAGACTGCTCATCATTGAATCCTTTTCTCATTCCTGCCATTTACAATGAATATACCAATATCAATTAGTCCAGATCTGCTTGTTATGTTTTGACCTTTAAATAGGCCCAGTCCTGCTATTAATTTGTTTCAGCTGTGTACTTGACAATATCGTTTTCCGGATGGAGGGTCATGGGTTGATTCTCATTTGACAAATTCAAAATCTTTCTCTTAGTTTTGTTACTCAGTGAATTTTTGACCATTCCAGTTTATGGACACATGCTTTTTGACTTGAACTTCGTCTATAATTATCTATAATTTTGCACAGAAATATAGTCATGCCTGGGGATCATTTTGAAAATCATTACATCTGCCCAGTTTTTACTCAAAACACTGCACCCCCCCCCCGCTTTTCCACATTACCAAACCATGCCTTCTCATATCTTCTGCATAGACAGCTATTCACTGTCTTTAGAAAATTAAAGATTTGAACAAGTAAATTGGCTCATGAGAGAGAATAAAGTGTTCTTCATTTATTGAAAATATCTACTTGATTGCAAATTTCCATTGATATTGCATTTCTGACAAAACTGGAGTTCAAAATGTGAACTATTGCCATTGTACATCTAGGGGTATATGATAGAAAAAGGTTGGAAAACTTAGTGCACTTTTGAGAAATTACCATCTTAAATTAGATTGAATCATATTAACTTTCTCCTTTATTAGGTCAAAATAGTTGAATATCAGTGCTTTCATATGGCTCAACATCAACTAGAATGTATAACCTACATTCTAGTGATGTATTTATAATTATCTCCATCTACAACTTCTTTACTCTTGCCACAATATTAAATGCCTAATGCCAGTTCTATATATTTAGCTGGATGTTTTGTAGACACTGTCTTTATTTTCTATTAATGCACAACAATTCAACCACAAATGTAATGCCTTAAAAATAACCCATTTATTATCTCACAGTTCTGGCTGGATTCCCTGCTTAGGTTCTCACAAAGTCAAGATCAAAGTGTCTTCTGGACTGGGCTGTAATCTGCTGATCTGGGGAGGAAATTGCACCAAGTTCATTTTGGTTGTTGGCAGAATACAATTCCTTATGGTGATTGTTGTACATTGGTCCCCATTTGCAAAATTATTTTCAGTCAGGCTCTCAATTTCCAGAGCCTTCTGGAGGTTTTGTTTGTTTTGTCATGTAGCTTCTTCGTTTTTAAACTAACATGCAATCATTTTTGTTCTTCATATCTTTTGACTTTACCTTCTATCAGCACCCAGAGTATTTTTACTTTAAAGGCCATGAGTCTTCCTTTTTCTCTAAGATATAACATAACCATAGGAGTAAAATCTCAACGTATTCACAGGTGTTAACCACACTAAAAGGGCAAGAGGTTATCCAAGAGTGCTAGTAAGCCTTAGAACTTGATCTACAATAAGCACTTTACACTTAATATTTTTAAACAGGAAGTACTGCTTTCACCATCGATCCTATCCTACTCTCTTCTCTGTTAACTTAGTAATACTCTTATCAGTGTAAAAATGGCAGAATTAGGAAAGTAATCCCCACTCCCCTCTGATTTTCACCAATTATTCATCAGATTCTACACACTTAGTAGGTATTTCTTGAATCCACCTTCTTTACTTCTTTGTTATTACCATTGCCTTCATTCTGGCCTCATCTTTTATCCATGTATTATTTTATTCCAACATATATTTATATTATTTCCAGAATAACTATCAAGTATATCAAATTCAGCATGGCCCAGCTCTACCAATACAATGGTTTTCAATAGTACTTGATCAAGATGTATAATAATAAACTTGGAATATTTTTAGAATGCCTCCTTATCCTCTCACCTTTCATTCTTATAATGTGACTCAATCTTGGATTAATAATCTATTTGAGAATAACTGTTTAATGGCTCTATGATTTTTCAATGAAATTCAAGTTTCACAGAGCTATAACTGAGCCTCCATGATCACTTATTTGTCTTTAGCTTTGTTTCTAATCTGTGCCTGATATCTCACTATTTAAAGGTACTTAACCCAGATATGTCAATATATTTAAATTTGGCATTGCTACTCGCGCTTGCTTTCTCAGATTTTCTTGACTCCAATCTTGTCTTGACAAATTATTAAGCATTTTGGAGTAGTTACCTCATATACCATCTTCTCTACGTTGATATTTATGATCTCTTCTATTTGTTCTCCGTAGAGCAAACTAGGTCCCTCTTATCCAAAGCTTTTATTTTAGGCTTATGATTGTCTTACAATTTTGATTAGCATTTCTATTTCTATATAAGTATCTCTGGTGGAAAAACTCTAAGATCCCTCCAAAGATCCCCAATGCCTGGTGTTCATAACCTTGTATAATCCTATTTTCTTGGATGTGGACAAGACCTGTGACTGGCCAGCAATCAATAGAATATGGCAAAAGTGATGGGCTGTCACTCACATTTTTATATTATTTATATAAGACCCCATTTTGCTACAGTTAGGTTGTTCTAGAGATTTTCCTGCCTGGCTAACTGAAGTAGGTGGCCCGGTTGAGAAAGCATAAGGGGCAAGACAACGCGGAAAACCTCTAGGAACTGCAGCCAGCCTCTAGAAGCTGGGGGCAGCCACTGAGAGCAGCCTCCAGCAGATAAATTGGAGTAATGAGTCATAGCCATCAAGGCAATAGATCTTCCACCTTAAGTAATCTCGGGAGATTTCTCTCCAAACTAAAGTCAAAAATATACTGGCTGATGACTTAACCTCCACCTTTTGAGACCCTAAATTGTGTTCAGATCCTGAGCCACAGAAACAGTGAGATAATAAATGCATGCTTTTAAGCTGCTAAATGTTTGGTAGTTTATTATGCAACAATAAGAAACTAATGTAGTCTCCAATGCTAGATACTGCCATCTTTAAGAGTAGATTATGCCTTAGTCATTGTTCTGTGTCTACAGTCTATAGTAGTAGCTGATAAACAGTAAATGCCATGTAAAGAATTATTGAAAAAATATGAGTTATACAGAACACATACATTATGCAGTTCTAGGCTTTTGGTAGTCATTAATTTATATATATATAAATTTATATCTGAATTTTTTCTTTAATATATGTATATGTATATCTATATGTATATCTATATGTATATCTATATCTATATCTATATGATATATATATATACACATATATAAAAATATCTAGGGATATATTGACACTAGCATCTTTTCAGCTGTTTTTATGTAAGTCTAACCAGTCGACCCACCCAAAACTTCAAGTTTATTAGAAACAAAGATTCCTGAACATCCATGACTGCACTATTGACTCTCATAACTTGTTTTTATCTTTCTGGCTTTGGTTCTTGATTCTAATCTATATTTTAATGTTTGCTTCAATGCCCTATTTGATTTGATGACATACCTAGACTTTTGTTTCAACTTCTTGAGCCTTTGAATTCCAAAATAACATCATATCACCTTAATTTCTATATATTCACGTGGTATCACTGAAGAAACATCATTACTATAAACCCCATTATTTCTGAACTACCTCACTTGCCAGATGGGCTATAATGAGAAGTCAGATACTTATTTCCTGATGATTTATGGTTTATATCTTCCCATAATTATCTGAGAGTCAACCATTTCCAATCCATCTCTAATGAAGATAATTGGCTATTAACAAAAGAGTAGCATGAACAAATGCTTATATTTACACTACAAAATAAGAAATTGTGAAAGCAGAGTTGTCAGTGTTATGTTTTTAGGCACTGCTAACCTAAGTGAATTTCTGTGCCTCTGTTTTGACCCTGGATATAATCAGAAGGGTTTGGTATAAGGAAGGGTTTGGAATAAGAAAGGGTGTCATTTGGAACAAGGAAGTCTTACTATGATTTGCTTTCCTGTAATTACAGTGATATACTAGTAAGTACACAAAACACCTATTCTTTTTAAGGGACTTTAAGCTGGGGAGAGCGGCTATCGCATTTGGACAGGTTCAAGTCTCGGACTAATGAGGGCATGGTCCTCTCATGGCAAAGCTACATGTTTTTCTCTCATATCTATATTTCCCTCTCTTTCTCTATCTCTCTGTCTCTGTCTTTGTCTCTCACTCTCTCCCTCCCTCTCTAAAACAAAACAAAACAAACAAACAAAAAAACAAAAAACACCTATCCTAGGGTGAGAATAAAAAAAAAGACCCTATTCTCCAACAATAGCCCTCAGGTCTAACCAGTTCCAGTTTTGCTTTTCCCTCTTGATCCTAAACTTTCAGAGCCAATACTCTTCCTTCAGGAAGAAATTTGACATAACACAAGGATTGCCTTTTCCTAAGATTTGTTGTATAATGATAATAGTTTATTTTCATCTGTATATTTTGCTATTATTAAGATCTACATTTCCCAAGAGAGGGATGACCTTTTATTTTCCCCAAACATGACATTCCATTTTATATCCTGTTAATTTCAGCCCTAATTCTGCCCTGACCTGGACATAC
>NW_006289093.1:125580-133970 GCF_000327345.1 Myotis davidii
AGCAGTGAAAGTTACTTTGTTTCAAACAGATTTTAGGAAAGCAATTCAACTGTGTATTCACACCTAAAATGGTAGTCTGGGATAAATTTTCCTATGTGGATCATAAAAGGCTAGAACTCAGTGCTGCCTCCAAGAAGAGAATGAATTTCATCCACAGAATTTACACTGTCATCATGATGATGTCATCCCCAGCTATTGTTTTCTAAGCACGCCAAGACAGTTTCTAAAATACTGTTCAATGTCTAAGTATGTGTCTTTGTACCTCCCCATTGTTCATTATTCTCAGATTTATCGAATTTAAATAGGATTTTGATGAGTTGTCATGCTGCTACACATTCAAGAAGAAACATGATAGATGCACTTAACTTACCAAGTCAGAATCGTATATAACCACTCGCTGTGGTTTTCTAGCAAATGCATTCTATTTCACTTAATCAATGCCTTCTCTACTTCCTCCTTGCAATACCAAAAACAAAATAATAAATGTAACAGCTGTTCAATATCTAGTGATTCTCTATGAAGACCTAGTAGGATACAGAATGTCTCCTACATATCACAAGTCATAAATAATTTGTCTTTAAGTTTTTATATGCACTATATATACACTAATATATTAAATATACATGTGTTTGTGTGTGTGCAGATGCATGCATTGTAATATCTTATAAGTGTTATCTACTAGTAAACATTTCTTAGTGAAGTAAAGGGAGATAGACTAAGAAATTATAACTTACCAACCATCAAGATTAAAATAGCTATAATTTATCAAATATGTGACTGGCATCGAATATTAATCTACACATTAGAAAGGCATAACATATTTCTCAATAGTATGTGTAATAGTAGTTTATGGTACTGAGTAGTATAGCATTTTACCATGTCAGTTACTTAAGTCCAGTATCATTATTTAATCTCTGACAGTTCAAGTGCTTATTCTAACAGGGGTGACTTTGCTCTAGCTAGTAAATGAAATTAACAGAAGGATTGCTGAAGGAAATAAAATATGTCACATTCCAGTTTCAATGTCTGAAAGTCTTCTTATATTGCTTAAGAAATTTGAGATTTATAGGGCTATTGGAAAGCTCAAAAGTTTGAAAACATGAATGCTATTTGTGTTTAATCTGTACATTTTAGACATGCACTGAGTAGTCTAAAGGATTTCAAGGAAAAATACAAGAATGTCTGTGTAATTTAATAGGATAATAAGTTAGGTGGAATGAGTTAGGAAGAATGCAAATTAATGAAAGGTTTTAAATCATTAAAATCAAAATTTTGACTAAATATTGAAAGGTTGGGGTTCAAATATCTCTCCAGATATAGAGAGCTTTTTAAAATTTAGGAGTTAGCTGAGTACCTTAATATCTTAAAAAAAAATACATGGTTATAAATAAAGAAAAGTTATGTAGGTATTAGAATACGATGATAATTACTGGAGATTAAGTTTCTAAAGAGAATTCTTGTAATTATTAAAGACTTAACCTTTAAAATAGTTAATAAGTATACTGAGGGAGAAAGTTAATTTAATGGAAGAAAAATATTATCTGGTATCTGATGGTGAGCAATACAAATCTTGAAGACTATCATCAAGGAAATATGTATTAAAGTATGTGATTTAAAAATGTTCTATATAGAGCCCTGGCCAGTGGCACTCAGTGATTAGAGTGTTGGCCTGAGCATGGGAGGTGATGGGTTTGATTCCTGGTCGAGGGCATGTACTTGGGTTGTAAGTTTGATCTCTGTCCCTGGTCAGGGCTCATGTGGGAGGCAATCAATTGGTGTGTCTCTCTCACAATGATAGTTCCCTCTCCTCTCTCTTTCTCTCCTCCTCTCCCTTCACTTCCACTCTCTCTAAAAATCAATGGAAAAATATCCTCACTCCTTGGGTGAGAATAAAAAACAGTGCTGTATATATTGAAAATAGGTTTAATACCATTCTTAATTTACTTAGACTTTATTTTATAATTTTCACATATCATACAATATTATTCTCCTTAATATTTTTCAAGTATTTAAAAATTTAAAAGCAATCTTAGATCATGGACTATATAAAAAAAGTAATCTGATTTGGCAGCCCTCATTTGTCCTGACAGCCACAGTTTATTAATCCCTGTCCTATACAACAAATCCCCCATTAAACAAAAAAGTATGACACATACAAATAGGTAAGAAAACACACTCTGAGAAGACAAATTAACCATAAGTACAAGAGTAAAATGTAACAGATATGTTAGAAGTATCAGGTCCATTAGGTCTATGTTAAAGACCCTAACAGAAGAAGTAGCCAATATGCAAGATTACATATATATTTTCAGCACAGAGAGTAAAGTTATAAGAAAGAACCAAATATAAAAGCTAGAAATGAAAAACACAACCATAGAAATAAAGAATTCTTTTGAGCAATCACCAGTAAACTCAAAGCAGCTGACAAAGAATTAGAGAGCTTGAAGATAGATAAAATACCTGAACTGAAAGGAAGTGAGAATGAAAGAATGAAGACAAAAACAACCCAACTATCATCAGAACAGAACATCCAAGCATGATCCAGAAGTCTAACATCTGCACATTTGGAATCCATGAAGAAGAAAGATGATAGGAAGATGAAATATTAGAAAAAATAATGGACAATAATATTCTCAAATTAATGGTAGATAAGATCAGAAAACATCAAGCAAAATTAAACAAACAAAAAACATGAACACTCAGCTATAGCATATTTTAAATTGTTGAAAATCAAACACAACGAAAATATATTTTTAAAATAAAAAAGCCAGAAATAGGTACATTTTACAGAGGAATCAGAGTAAAATTAAAGCCCCTTGCTTGTCAGAAACTATATAAGAAAACAATAAAGGATATATTTTATTAAATATATATAATCAATTGCTGCTTTCATGCTACAGTGGTAGAGTTGAGTGATTGCAAAGTCTAAAAATGGGCAGTTTAAAATTAAAAGGATTAAAAAAGTAATACCATCCTAACAGTTTCAAAAACTAAAGATAAGAAAACTTATTTTCAGTCAAAGTAGACTCCAGGATATAGAATTATTATAGATAATGAAGGAATTATAAAATAATCAATTACCTAAGAAGACATAAAACTATTCTTAATGCATGTAGATCTAATAATAGGCTTTTAAAATACAAGAGGCAAAAGATGGTAGCTCTGGAGGAAGAAATAGATAACTGTACAATTATAGTTAAAGACTTCAACATTTCTTTCTTAGTAATTGATAGGATGAGTAGATGGAATTCAGTAGGGAACTAGATGACCTGAATAACATTCTCAGACAACTTGACCTGTTTGAAATTTATAAAACATGCCATGCAACAAGAGCAGAATACATATTCTTCTCAAGTGCAAATGTAACATTACACAATATAGTCCATATAGACAGCATAGACCAAGAAACAAATCTCTAATGTCAGATGATTTTTTAAAAATGACTTTATTAATTTTTATTTATTATAAATCCCTCATCTCAATTATATAATATTATGATTTTAATTTGCCTACTGATGATATAATAAACATGAATTGGTTTTTTGATAATTTATTTTAATAGAGAGAGAGAAGAAGGGAGAGAAAAAGAGAGGGAGAGAGAGAGAAACATTGATGTGAGAGAGAAACACCAAATAGTTGCCTCCTGCAAGGGGCTCAAACCTGCAATCTGGGTATTTGTCCTGACTGGGAATCGAATACACAACCCTTGTTACATGGGATGACATTACAACCAACTGAACCACACTGGCCAGAGCAAAATAAATTAGTTTTATAATATATGTATTATTCTGTCCTGATAAGGTTCTAATAAATTATATGGATTCTATACAGTCTGATTATACAAAATGGTAGTATGCATATTGTGTAACTAGATGTCTAATATCATACTAGATAGAGAATAAAAAAAGAGTACAGATACTCTAAAAATAGTTTGGTAGGTTTTTGGTATTATAAAGTAAAATATGCATGTATAACTCAGCTATTGCACACTTCATATGTACCTTAGATAAATGAGAACATGATTCTAAACATCTACAAGACCGTTCCTAGGATTTTTAAAAAGTTTTTATCTTTTGGGGGTAATTTTAGAATTATAAAAAAAAAAAAAAACCAAAAAACTGAGAGAACAGTACACAGATTTTCCATACTTGCTCTGCCCCACACAACTTTGTTCTTCTTTAATTTTGTGTTGGCTATTCTGGGTCTTTTGACTCTCTATATGAACTTTAAAATCCTTTGTTGATACCTATAAAATAACTTGCTAGGGCTTTTATTGGAATTACATTGAGTCTATAGATCATAGGAAAAATTGACATCTTGCATCAATGACAGATCAGCCATATAAAGTCCTAGACTTCTTTCTACTTCGGAAAATAGTGTTGGGCCATCCCAGCTGAATGCTTCTCATGAGACCTTAGGAAGAACTACATTATAGCTCAGCTTTTCTCTACTCAATTCTAATCTCTTGGCCTCTTTTCCAAATGTCTTGATCCATGGTATTCTATATACTAAGTTGTCTCACATTTCCTTTTTGCAGATGACATCCTGAAATACATTGTCAAACTAGCAGGTCAGCAACTCAGATTTTTGTTTAGCTATTTTGGAATTGGTTAAAGGGGAAGATGGTTGTGTTTCAGCTTTCCCTGTAGTCTTGGTTCTTAAACTCTATACTAAATCACCAGCTTCTCAATAACTCAAACATATTTTTAAAATATATTATCCAGTTCTTCTAACTAACATTGACTGGAGGGCTGGTCAGAATTACCTAATCTGCCATTCCCACAAAAACATTCTTTTTTTTTTTAATCAAAGCAATTGAAAAATTAACTCCAAAGTTATGCTTTTTTAGATTACATTGTCTATGTTGGTACTATTTTCAATACTGAAGTATTGGTAAAATATATTCTGATTAGTATTTAATATTCTTATTTATGACCTCAATAATATTTATATCAAAGATATGTTAATTTTATTGTAATATGAATGCTTTATTATTTTGAAATAATATAATTGGTAGGAAATCCTAGAAACTTCTATTAATAATTTATATAAGAATTCGGGTCACAATTGTTCCATGTTTATATATGTTATAATTAAAATATATATGTATATTTATTTTCTCTCTAAATTTATGAGTGACCTTTCTTAATTTTAACTTCTCAGATTTAAAATATTACTCCTATTGACTCCCTTAAGGCCTAATGTAGTAAAATAGGAACAGTTCTCATTATATTGGCTGCTTTGATAATTAGTTACATATTTGGTTTTATCATGTTTGGGTCCAGCAAAATCTAAGCTTAAGAGTAAAAATTGCATTGGATATTATAATTCTACCTCATTCTTGAATCAATAATCTGTTTCTATAAAGATTAATTCATTTTCAATTATTCTTGGGATGAGAAAACTGTCACAGATTAAATACTTGGCTTTTCATGGAATTTTAGTCTCTTATTCTGGGTTTTTAAAAAGATACTGTGTGTATATCTCTGTTTCTTTAATTTTCTCTAACTTTCCTAACTCCTTTACTTTGCCCTTCTACAGACATACATAATTATCCAAAATTTAATTTGAAAGAAATTATTACATATCGTGCCTCTATGAGCTGAAGTAAAGGATAATGACTGAGTATATGATTGTCAGAAAGAACCATATAATTTAATTAACAACTTTTAAAAAGATTATAGACATTGAAAATGGTCATAGATACTTTGCCTACCAGACAATAGTGATTTGTCTTCCTAATACTGATAGCAGTCATAGAGCAACAGAAATTTATTTAGAGACTCTGACAAGTTGGGCACAGGAACATGTCTTTTTATTGAACTATATGATTGTGAGCATTAATGAGTTCTGAGGATGTTTTCTAGATGTTTGCATTTCTCCATATCACCATACTAGTAAATATTGGTACTGCATGTTGTCATGTGTCACCTTGACTTGTTTAAATAGATATATATGGGGCTTTTTCTGCTAGTCCTCAAACAAGGTAGAATTAGTCCTTACATATTGACTACCTGTCACATTTCATAGACCAGGGCATAAATACCAGGTTCCATGACATTTAATAGGAATTTAATAGGAATAATCAGTCATGTTTTTATTAAATTCCAGTCAATAAGTAGGTGCTACCATTCCTAAGAACAAAATATAGTAAATTTAATATTATAACATATATTTACTTCATATAATTGGGGTTCATAATTCTTGCAGGTCAAAACTACTTGTAACAATCTTTAAAAGGCCTATTTTAGAATGACATAAAAAAAACTCCACTAGGAGAAGACATGTCACATCTTTAAGGTAATTATTTCAATAACAAAGAAATAATTTCAGTGTCACATGGATACTATACTAATGCACTCGGATTGGATACATTAAATTTTCAAAATTTTAGATTTTAAATGTTTTAACTTAGGACCTGTAGTTTAAGTGAAATCCCATCCCCCTTTTTAATGAAAAACACTCCCCATATGGAAATTTATATTATATTAGAGGCCTGGTGCACGAAATTCATTCACAGGGGAGGGGGGGTCCATCAGACTGGCCTGCATCCTCTCCAATCTGGGACCCCTCGGACATTCCTTTTTCAATCCAGGACTGCTAGCTCCTAACTGCCTGCCTGCCTGCCTGATCACCCATAACCACTCTGCCTGCCTGCCTGATCACTCCTAACTGCTCACCTGCCTGCCTGATTGCCTTTAATCACCTCTGCCTCGGCCCCTGCCACCACAGCTTCGTCAGGAAAGATGTCCAGAATGATGACTGGAAGGTCGTTAGGCTGTCTGGTCTAATTAGCATATTATGCTTTTATTATTATAGATAAAACTGAAAAAAATAGATCATTGTCAGTCTGAGATTAGTGAAAGCCTCACCTAGAAAGAAATTCAGAGAAAACAGAAGTCAAGAAGGACAAAACAAGATGAAAGCATATTAAAAACACACACAAAACAAAAGCATTTACTAAGTTGAGAGTTAAGAAGCCAAAAGAAAACCAGAATCATTAGTAAGATGGCAAGCACAAGGTTTGACTTTAGCAAATAAATTACTTCTGACAAGTTCCCTCAGATTACAAGAGTGAAGCATTTGTCTTGGAATCAGTTATGTATGCATGTATGTATGTATGTATTATATAGCTTATTGATTTTTTAGAGAGAGAGGAAGAGAAGAGATAGAGACATCAATGTGATTGAGAAACAAACATCTGTCAGCTGCCTCCTGCACACTACCTTCCAGGGATCAATGCCTCAATCTAGGCGTGTGCCCTGACTAGGAATCAAACCAGCTTGGGATGACACCCAACCAACTGAGCTATACCAGCCAGGGCTCCATAATTTATATAAGAAGAATGGTTGATGCAAAGAAAGGATATCCGAGGGAACACAGTGTTCGTATAGTCATTTTCTTCTTTTATTTTGGGAGTGAGGATAAATCATTGAGCAGTTGCAGCCCTCGAAGCAAGCTAAGGAGGATCCAAGAGAGTCTCTTAAAAGTTAGGGGAAATTTGATGGAAAGAGGAATTGACATCTTAGTCTTTGAGGGACTGGCTGCTCAGTCACATGTTTACAACCATTCATCGTGGTCAAGAAGTGGAAATGACATAGAGACAAGTAATATGGCAGTATATGCAGATAGAGAAGGGAAGGTGCCACACCTTCAAGCTCATAGTTTATAACAGATATGGAATAGGGAGCCCCTATTTGCATACAAGATCCAGAAGTGGGTATTACAGGAGGTACTCAGTGAGACTGGACTATGGGTTTTCCTGTGACTAACACAGCATGCTAAAATATGTTCAGTATATAATAGAAAGAAGAGAAGTAGCCACAGGACCTGCAAAAGAACCATTTTTAGCTAAGAGAGATGCCAGAAGTTAGAATAGAATGCCTAATAAAAGATACTAATATTACTAAACACCAAGCCTTCTGGCAATGAACTAACAAATTTTAATGCAACCTTGTAACAGCATGCTTATAAAGAATCAGGTCACATATAAGTAGATAAGATAAGCAATTGAATACTATGTATATTTCTCCTTTTTGAAGATTACATATAAATAATTGTATTGTACCCTAGTTACTTGGCTTGGGGAAGGGAAAACAAAAATTTGTTAGGTGTTTGCTCTAATTTTCCATTGTTGGTTAAGGGGAGGCATTACCTCTCATCAAAAATATTAACTTCCCAAATAGGCACCTTTTTCTATCATCTTAAAATCCATCATACCAATTAGGACTTTCTTTTCCCTGATTATATATATATATATATACTAGAGGCCTGGTGCACAAAAATTTGTGCACTTGGGGGGATCCCTCAGCCTGGCCTGTGCCCTCTCACAGTCTGGGACCCCTCAGGGGATGACCACCTGCTGGCTTAGGCCTGCTCCCTGGGGGAGA
>NW_006289093.1:134699-139345 GCF_000327345.1 Myotis davidii
CTTGGTTGGCAGTTAATTTGCATATCGCCCTGATTAGCCAATGGGAAGGATAGCGAAGTTATGGTTAATTACCATGTTTCTCTATTATTAGATAGGATCAGAAAGTAGTTAGAAAAGATTCAAGCCAGATGGTGAAAAAAAATAACTCCACAAAAAAACAGTAAATGCCACTAAACACCAAAGCAGTTATTTTAATTAGTAGGAGACTTTTCTCCAAGATGTGACCAAGACATTAAAGACAAATGCATCTTTGGCCCCTCTATCTAATACATGTCTTCAAAGTTCTCTGTACTCTTCTGCAGGAGACAGTTGGCAAAAAGGAAATATTATGATGATCAAAGATGAAAGATTATAATAGGTTATATTCTAAATGGGACACATCATTTGTACTCATATTCCAATGGCTAGAATTGTTATATGACCACATCTAAATTCAAGGGAAACTGGAAATTTCAGTCAAACTATGTGTCCAAGAAGAAGAGGAAAACCACTAGATTACAAGCAATTCAGTTTCTTCTCTGGTATGTCAGTTTGGCTTTCTGGCCACTTCATTTCCAATACCGATGACAGGCACCTTATTCTAAGGGAATTAAATAAGAATAATCTAGGTTATGCTCACTAACAAAAGCAACGCTTCAGTGGCTTAATACCACTTACATTTAATTGTCAGTCTCAATACATGCTTAACACAGTTCAACAGAGAGGCTCTGATTATAGTGATCACTTATGAGCCAGATGGATGGAAGCTTTCATAGTCACCATGGTAGGGGGAGGTGAACATGGAACTCACATTAATTCTACCAACATTTTATTGGGTAAAGCAAACTATTTGTCAATACGAGGTTTCAAAATTGTAGAGAAGTAAGTGTACAAAAGAAGGAGAAATGCAGTATTATGCTAGATCTTAGTGCCTTTTCCACAATTCTAGTCACTACTTTCATCTCAAAGTCCCAAATATACAACTGTGCAGTTCTCTCTGTTGGACCACTGTTTGTATGGTTTCTCATGAATTGTCAAGCTATGAACTAAAAAGAAAAGTTATTTGTCCTACTCACCCAATGTATAATGGCGAATAAGGAGAAAATGACCAGTATAAACACTTGGTTTGAGAAGAGTAAAGATAGGAAATCTCATGTAGCAATTACTAGCTCTTAATAATCATGAAATCCTGCTGGATAGCCTTTGTAAAAGCTTCCTTCCTGTGGGTGGGAAGTTCCTTAATTATAGACTCAGAGTCTGCTCTTTGGGAGGAATAGCCTTGTCAAGTTTCTTCAAAGGGGTGTGTGTGTGTGTGTGTGTGTGTGTGTTTACACACTCTACTTTGTGAAATCCTCCCTTTCTCATTGTTTTCTATAGTATTGTCTAAAGTACAGGGACATATGTTCGCATTGGAGTCTGCACAGCTTTCACTACCTACATCCTACTATTGAAAGCTGAAAGATAAAATAATCTATAATAATAAAAGCATAATATGCTAATTAGACTGGACAGCCGAACAACCTTCTTGATGACCTTCCGGATGAAGCCAAGGATGTGAGGGCCGAGCCCCATGCATGAATTTCATGCATCGGGCCTCTAGTTGTTTAATATTTAATAGACGAAGCCCTTATTACATTAAGTTCTTGCTATCTTTGATAAAATAACTTCCTAAAAATATTAACACGCTTCTGATTTACTTGCTTCTATAAATATCTGCTTTCCGGTAATCTCTCTTAAATTTTTTTTCTAGACATAGGTTTTAAGATGGCTTTATTTCTCATCTTCTTCATAACTATTCATTCTTTTCCAACATGATGTTATTTGAAATTATGGGCTTGCGTGGGAAGGAAATACCCTTACTTTGTACTTCGTCACAAGGCTAAGTGACCCTGTTTAATGAGAAACTTAAAGAACATTTATCACCCAAATGATTTTGGTCTCATTTACTAGATTTTTGAGCACTAGAAGCAACTGAAATTTCCAGCCTGGCAAAGCCACAGTTTTCTGGGTTTTACTTATTCTCTTAGATTTCTGCCTGAAAACTATCAATTTCTCCCTGTACCTGAGCTCATCTCTCTTGTTTAGTATTATAGTAAAAGCAGAAAATAAATGCCAATGAATGCTATCACACCATGCCTTTCCAAACACTTCCCACTGAGCTGCAGTCTTGTTAGGGACATTAATTGCCTTCCAAGTTATCAACCATAACAATATTGCCCATTGTGTTGTCTCTGCATAAAAAAGATCTTTAGTTTTCTAACTGCTGACATCAATTTCCTCACAGATCACTACTAAACTGCTTAGCTAATTATACCTTTGTTACAACAGCATCCCAACCATCAAATAATTTCTGCATTGGTTAAAGGATCTCCAAAGGCTGAAACGAATAGCGCCAACATGTGCAACAGTACAAACAGCACCAAATTACTTTCTCACTAATATGATGTCCTAAATGCATGTTCCAAGTCTGTGGCCTGTTCTCTAAAAATCTGTTTATAATTCCCCAGGTAGAGTAGGGTATTCAGGCTGATACTTACGCATAATTTTGATCTCTTTCCACACAAAGTACAACAGCACAATGTAGTTTTTCTCCAATCCATCTTCATTGTGCTGTTTGTTTGCTTTTTTGTTGTTAACTTACTACATTTCTATATCTGACAGCCCCAACAATATATTACATGCATATACTTTTGCAATTGAATATTAAATAAGTTAAAGAAGAATGAATAAGAAACTGTTTTTATACTATCCTTTATAATTAGATTGATTTTGTTTCTTCGTGCAGCTTCATATTACTGAGATCATTTGCTTGCAGCCTACAGAGCATGTTTTAGTATTTCTTAGAAAGCAGATCAGCTAGCAACAAATTATGTCTGTTTTTGTCTACGTGGGAATGTATTTTTCCTTTCATTTTTGAAAGATAGCTTTTGCAGATATGGAATTCTATTTGCTACTTTCAAGATCTTTGTGTTTGTCTTTCAACACTTTTTTAGAATGTTTCTATTTGTGCATTTCTGCATTTCTACCACTTAGAGTTTGTAGAGATTTTTGGATGTGTAGGTTAATGTTTTTATAATAATTTTGAACGTTTTTAGCCATTATTTATTTAAATATTTCTCTGTTCTTTGTCTCTCATCTCAGGTAGTACCATCATGTATATGTTGATGTGCTTAATGGTGGCCCACATTTTATTAACTTTTCAGTTCAATTTTCTTTATTCCTTTTTTCTGTGTGTTTTTCAGATTGCATAATTTTCATTAAGCTATTATCAACTTGACTAATTCTTTCTTCTATTAGTTCAAATTTACTGTTAAGCCACTCTAGTAAACTTTGTATTTCTATTATTGTACTTTTCAACTCCATAGCTTCAATTGTATTCTTTTCAAAATATAATTTTTATCTCTTTATAGAAATTTTCTATTTGATACAACATTGTCATTATACCTTTCTTTACTGATTTAAATATGCTTTCCTTTAGTCCTATCAGCATATTTTTACTTCTACTTTTAAGTCTTTTTATTAAATCCAACATTGGGTTACTCTAGCTGAATGTGTCTGTTGCCTGTTATTTTCCTTTGTATTTGGATCATACTTTTCTGTATTTCTGCATATCTCATTTTTTTGAAACTAGACATTTATACAATACTAGAGGCCTGGTGCACGAAATTCATGCACTTGAAAGGTTTCCCTTAGCCTGGCCTGCGCCCTCTCGCAGTCTGGGAGTCCTCAGGGGATGTCCACCTGCCAGCTTAGGCCAGGCCCTTAGGGAGCAGGCCTAAGCCATCAGTTGGACATCCTTAGCGCTGCGTAGAGGTGGGAGAGGCTCTCACCACTGTGGTTGCACTCACCAGCAATGAGCCAGGCTTCTGGCTGAGCAGTGCTCCCCCTGTGGGAGCGCACTGACCACCAGGGGGCAGCTCCTGCAATTGAGCATCTGCCCCTAGTGGCCAGTGCACGTCATAGCGACCTGTCATTATGCCATTCGGTCACTTTGCATGTTAGCCTTTTATTATATAGGATAGCAACTCTGGGTATTATTCCTCCCCCCAAACCATGCCTTATTGTTATTTAACTATTTACTTGTTTAGTGATTAACTAGATCAGTAGTCACAAACTCATTAGTCAACAGAGCCAAATAGCAACACTACAATGATTGAAATTTCTTTTGAGAGCCAATTTTTTTAATCTTAAACTATATAGGTAGGTACATTGTTATTAACTTAATTAGGGTACTCCTAAGGCTTAGGAAGAGCCACAGTCAAGGGGCCAAAGACCCGCATTTTGCTCGTGAGCCGCAGTTTGCCAACCACGGGACTAGATTATTCTATGAGATCTATCCCAAATCTCTTCCCCCATTGTGAAGTCTCCCATGATGCTCCTAGGGGGAAGGGGTAATATCCCGACATGTGCCCATAGTTACTAATCAATGACAGGGGTTTTGGCAGAGCTCTTTTTGAGTTTTTTTCTAACCACACTAATTTCTGTAATGTTTTCAACAATATTGTGGGGAATGCTTAGCTTCACATACTAATTCTTACATGAAAAATGTCAGTGTTGCCCTACTGGTTTGGCTCAGTGGATAGAGCATCAGCCTGCGGACTAAAGGGTCGGTCCTGTGTTCGATTTCAGTGAAGGGCACCAGCCTGGGGTGTGGGCTCGGACCCCAG
>NW_006289093.1:139356-145609 GCF_000327345.1 Myotis davidii
AATATAAATTCAAAGTAAACATCATTACATAAAAGGGTACGGTCTTTTTTTTTTTTAGTTTTATTCATTTCAAACGGGCCGGATCCAGCCCGCGGGCCCATAATTTGCCCACGGCTGGTTTAGCTCATATCTCTGTTGAATGTATCAATACCTCCAATTTCTTTTTACTACAACTTCCACCATTTCTGAGAGTGCCCGTGGTGTGAATTTCTGCACACTCTGTGGCAAATCAAGTCTTTTCTTTTGGAGAGGGATTCTCCTAGGCTTCTGCTGCTTCTCCTAGGGCCTAGCCCTAGGCAATATCTCTGAGCCACAGCACAGGAGCGGGAGGTGGGGAAATGGCATTTTCTCTCTTAATGACATGCCTACTTCAGGAGCTGAGTTTTCAGTGGGTGGTTGGAAGCAGCCCGGGTCTCCTCAGTTTGCCTGTCTTGGCATAGGAGTCCACATTATGAGCCAGGGAAAGGGTAATCAGGAACCCAAGTAAGCAGTGGCCTCCTGCCTTAGGTAGAATTTCTGTTATACAAATTGGAGATGGACAGAATTAATGAGTCCCCCACTTCTTGATTTTATTCCCCAGTATCTTGCTTCACCAACAGGTAGCTAAGGACAAAATGCCAAATGTTGATGCCCTGCCTTCCTTAGCAGAGAATCCTCTGACTGAGAGCTTTGGGCAAAAGCAAGCTCAGGCTTACTGTCTGTACTAGTCTGCAGCAGGGTTTCTGCCTCACTGAGCTGAGAGGAGGAAAGCTGCTCTGGGTTTTGGTTAAGACACAATACTTAGTTCTTACTGAGTTTTAGTATATTTTACGGAATACATTTTTCTTAATTTGCTTTATGCCCTCTAGTCCATTTCTGGAGAATTTAAACTTGCTGTTTTATCAATTTTTATTAATCTCACCAGTTTCACTGGGGAGAAGATCCATGTAGCTCCTTCTACCATCATGGTACAAGTGAAATTGCCACACTACATCTTTCAAATGAACATTTTCCCATGCCTCACTTACGACTGTAGTTAGTGGAACCAAACTTCTATTCATAAGATATTTAAATGTATTTATTTAATCATCATAGGCACATGGCCCATTGGCACTGACAGAACCAGTGCTCATCATATTCAACTCATTGGCATATCTCAGCCCAAACTTACTCATGTTATTAGTAGCCAAGCATGTTATTAGGTAGGACACTTCAGGTCCAGGGTGACTGCTCAGCATGACAAATTTTAATTATAGCAGTTAGATAAGGATCTTTAAAAATATGCTGGAAAAGACTAGTTTAGAGGAAAACATGAAAATATTTGTGTTTATTTTAGTGATTTTATCAGCAACCAGTTCAGATCACAAGCACTTATTTTACTTCTGATAAAATATGCAGATAAAATATGCAAAACATCTCTTTAACACAACTCGTTTTCACACTCCCAAATGATAATAAAGTAGTAGAAACACAAGGACCAATATAAAAGGGGAATAAAAATAGTGGAAAACAAAATTTAATAAGTGTTGGGAAGATGTAAGTATAACTGGTAAATGGCAACCACAATGGAAAAAAACCACATATACAGGGAGATGTTAAAGTCATTCAAATGGTAGAACAATAAATTTCAAGGAATTTGAAGCATCACCTATAATGGAAAGCAATGATAAGAAAAGGGGGTAGTTAAAATTTTATATGTTTGGATTATAGATTACTGTCCTCCTGAAATTCATATGTTGAAGCCTTAATTTTTAGTCCCTCCAAGTATGATTTTATTGGAAGACAGAGCTTTTATGCAGATAATTAAGTCAAGCTGAGGCCACAAGCATGAGTCTTAATCCAATCTGATTGGGATTATTGGAAGAAACATTAGGACATAGAGACATTAGGGATGGGTGTGTGTGTACAGAATGACAGCCATGGAAAGAGGCAACAAGAAGGCAACCGTCTGCAAGGGAAGAAGAGAGGCCTCAGAGAAACCCACTGCACTTGCACCTTGATCCTAGACTTCCAGCCTCCAAGACTAAGAAAATAAATTTCTATTGTTCACATTGCACGGTTGATGGTATTTTGACCTTGCAAACCAAAACAGGTGATGAGGTGACATTTTTGTACACAAAGGTTGGGGGAAGTCAGCAAGGAGATTAACTCATTTCCCGTTGATTTCTTCCAATGTAACAGAAGTAAATACCTTTGATAGGCTTGTTAGTATCCTGGACATGACTGAGACAAGAACTGCTGAGCTGGAGGATATTTCCGAGGAATTCGTGAAACCCAAAAGCAAAAGAACAAAGGCTAAAATAAGATCAGAATATATTGAAGACCTGAGAGGTAACTACAAAAGTTGTAACATTTACATAATGAAAATACTGTAAGGGGAAGAAAGAGAGAAAGGAACCTGATAAATATTTGAATATACACTAAAATAATAAGAAAGGAAGCCGATGAGCCGCTATGCCCATCAATTTGATAACCTATATGAAAAGGACCAATTCCTTGAAAGACACAATTTGTCAAAACTTACACAAGAAGAAATTAACTACCTGTATAGGCCTATATCTATTACAGAAATGGAATGAATAAGTAATACCTTCCAAAACAGAAAGCTCCAAGCCCAGATGGGTTCACTGGTGAATTCTTCCAAAAATTTAAGGAAAAAAATTATAACAGTTCTCTGCAATTGTTTTCAAAGGATTGAAGCAGAGTGAATACTCCCTAACAAATTCCATGAAACCAGCATTATCCTAATACAAAAATGAAACAAAGACATTATAGGAAAACTATAGACTAATATATTAAATGTCCTCACAAAATATTAAGAAATTAAATCCAACAATGTTATAAAAAGAATTATATATCAATACCAAGTGGGATTTATCCCAGGTAGGCAATGCTTTTTCAACATTTGAAAATCAGTTAAAGTTTCCCATTACATTGACAGGTTAAAAAAGAAAAATCACATGAACATATCAATAGATACATAAAAAGTATTTGGTCAACTATAACATCCATCAATGGTAAAAACTCTCAGTAAATAGGTTAGAGGAGAATTTGCTTAACTTGATACATAGTACATACATAATACCTATAACTATCACCAGACTTAATGTTGGGAAATGTGAAATATCTCTCTCACAACTCTTTTTCATCATTGAACACAGACAAGAAGTTCAACGTAATGGGTTATGACAAGAAAAGGAAATTAAAGATTTATAAATTAGAAAGGAATAAATAAAACTATTCACAGATGACGTGATTATCTATATAGAAAATTCAAAAGAACCAAGAAAATATCTCTGAAAATGTTGAGATGATAGTAAGGATATAGAATACAAGGTTAATATGCATAATCAATCACTTTCCTATATACTAGCAATGAACATGTGGAATTGGACATTAAAAACACAATACCATTTAAATTAGCACCCACTGAAAGCTAAAAGTTAGATATTAACCAAACAAAATGTATACAAAATCTATCTGAGGAAAACTTAAAAAAAAAATTGTGATGAATGAAATGAATAAAGGACAAAATAATGGAGAGATATTCTATCTTTATGAATAGGAAGAAAATAATTTTAAAATGTCAGTTCCTACTCAAATTTATCTATAGAGTGAATGCAATCTCAATTAAATTCTAGCAAATTATTTTGTGGCTATCAGCAAACTGATTCTAAAGTTTATATTGAGAGCCAAATGATCAAGACTAGGATAACAATATTGAAAGAGATCACAAAGTTGTAAGACTGACACTATTTGACTGCAAGTCTTAATTCAAAGTTGCAGTAGTGTAGACAGTATGCTATTAGCAAAAAGTAAATAAATAGATCAATGGAACAGAATAGAGAGGCTGAAAATAGACCTAAATAAATATAATTAACTAATATTTTACAAAGGAACAAAAGCTATACAACAAAGCAAAGAGAGTCTTTTCAAGAAATGGTGCTGAAACTATGAGATATCCACAAGAAAAAACATGAATCTAGACACAGACCTTACAGTGATAGCGAACCTTTTGAGCTCAGAGTGTCAGCATTTTGAAAAACCCTAACTTAACTCTGGTGCCGTGTCACATATAGAAATTTTTTGATATTTGCAACCATAGTAAAACAAAGACTTATATTTTTGATATTTATTTTATATATTTAAATGCCATTAACAAAGAAAAATCAACCAAAAAAATGAGTTCGTGTGTCACCTCTGACATGCGTGTCATAGGTTCGCCATCAGAAGCAGGCTTAGAAACATCAGAAGATTTAAATAAAAATAGATCTCTGACTACATGTTAAACATAAAACTGTAAAACTCCTTGAAGATTATTCAGGAGAAATCCTAGATGTTGTTGGGTATGGTGATGACTTTTCTTTTTTATGTTAATCCTCACTTGAGAATATTTTTTCCATGGTGTTCAGAGACAGTGGAAGGGAGGGAGGGAAGAAGGAAGAGAGAGAGAAACAGTGATATGAGAGACACACATGAACTGGTTGTCTCCAGCACGTGCTCTGACATGGGGCTGGGAGAGAACCAGCAACCCAGGTGAATGCCCTTGATCAGGACTCAAACCCAAGGCCCTCTGGCAGTGAGCAGATGCTCAAACCACTTAGCCACCAGCCAGGACTGGTGATGATTTTTTGATTCAGTATTAAAGACACAACCCATGAGAGAAATAATGGATAAGCTGGATTTCATTAAATTAAGACTTCTGCTTTGCTAAGGACAATGTGAAGAGGAGATAAGCCACAGACTGGGAAATACATTTGCAAAATGCACATCTCATAAAGGGTTGTTACCAAAAAATAAAATAATACAAACTCTTACAACTCAACCATAATAAAATAAGCCGCTTATAAAATGGGCCCAATACTTTAGCAGATACCTCACCCAGTAAGATTTATAAATGGCAATTAAAGCTATGAAAAGAAAAAAAGAATATGAAAAGATGTTTCACATCATACACCATCAGAGAAATTCTGACTAAAACAATGAGATGCCACTACATGCCCATTACAACGGCCAAAATCCAGAACACGTATAAAGCCAAATGTTGATGAGCATGTGGCGCAATAGGAACTCTCATTTTTGCTTGTGGCACTGAAAGATGGTGCAGCCACTTTGGAAAACAGTTTGACAATTTTTTAAATACTAAACACGTTCTTACCATGTGATCCATCAATTAGGCTCAATTAGGCTTGTATGGTATTTATGGCAGAGCTGAAAACATGCCCACACAAAAACCTACACATGGATTTTAATAGAAGCTTTACTCATAATTGCCAAAACTAGGAAGCAATCCACATGGTTTCATTGGATGAATAGGTCAATAGACTGTCATATCCAAACTATGGAATATCATTCAGAGCTAACTATGAATGACCTATCAAGCTGTGAAACTACTTGGAAGAATCTTAAATGCATGCTATTAAGTGAAAATAGCTAATCTGAAACAGCTACCCACTTTATAATTTCAACTATATGACATTCTGGGAAAGACAAAACTATGGAGGCACTAAAAAGATCAGTGGACAGAACCTAGACACAGAACCTAGACACAGAAACTAGACACAGAACCTAGATACATAACCTAGCGAGAGAACATGGCAAAAGATCCTGGACAGAAACTGGCCACAGAACCTAGAGACAGAACCTAGAGGCGGAACATGGCAAAAGATCCTGGACAGAAACTGGCAACAGAACCTAGAGAAAGAACCTAGCGAGAGAACATGTCAAAAGGTCCTGGATAAAACCTGGCTACAGAACCTGGCAACTGAACCTGGATGGAGAACCTAGCTGGAGAATGGTGACAGAACTTGGTTGGAGAACCTAGACAGAACCTGGCTGAAGAACCCGGCTACAGCATCTGGCGCCTGAACAGGGACCCCTAGGTAAGCGCCCCGCACTCGGGACGGATCGGACTCCACCGTAGGAAGAGGGTGGATAGTCTTCACCGCCTCCATCCACACCTTTGGGACGCCCTGGAACAGGATTCCCCTAGGGAAGCCCCCCACCCCCCATTGAGAACCCCACTCGGGATGGATAGGACTCCCCCGTAGGAAGAGGGTGGATAGTCTTCACCGCCTCCATCCACACCTTTGGGACGCCCTGGAACAGGATTCCCCTAGGTAAGCCCCCCACCCCCCATTGAGAACCCCACTCGGGATGGATAGGACTCCACCAGGGTACCGCAGACCCCCCTATTCATCGACTCCGTCCACACCTTTGGGAACCCCTGGAACAGGATTCCCCTAAGTAAGCCCCCCCCCACATCCAACACCCC
>NW_006289093.1:146139-150540 GCF_000327345.1 Myotis davidii
TTCGCTGGAGAGAACATGGCAAAAGATCCTGGACAGAACCTGGCTACAGAACTTGGTTGGAGAACCTAGACAGAACCTGGCTGAAGAACCCGGCTACAGAACCTGGTGACAGAACCTGGCTGGAGAACCTAGCTGGAGATCCTAGACAGAACTTGGCTGGAGAACTGGCTACAGAACCTGGCTGGAGACCCTGACAAGAGAACCCGGCTATGATGATCACCTGAAAAAAAAAAAGAAAGATCAGTGGTTATCGAGTTGGATGGGGAGATTAGGTTAGAGCACAAAGTATTTTCAGACACTGAAAATACTCTGCCTGATAGTAAAATGATGAATACATGTTTTTAAACATTCATTCTAATCCAGAGAATACTCCATATCAACAGTGAATCTTAATTTAGGGTATAAACTTTGGGCGATTATGACGTTAATGTAGGTTTATTGATTTTAACAAATCTATAGCTCTGGTGGGGGTTATTGCTAGTGAGGGAATGTATATGTTTTAGGGAGCAGATGGTATAAGTCAATTCCCCTCAATTTTGCTGTGAAACTAAAACTGCTCCAAACAACAGTCGATTTAAAAAAAAGACAAGACCAGGTTGGGTCAGGAGGATGAATGGTGCTTAGAAGGAGATCTCTAGGAAAATAAATTGAATGAATAAATCACCTGATGTGTTTGAATATTTGGAAAATGTAATTGAATGCCTTTTAATAGCTCATTTGAAAATAAATTCAGATGGGTACTTACAGAGAGCATCAATGAAGAAACAATGAGCATTTCTGCTTCTGATCAAGATGGGTTAACATGGACCCGAATTACCTTCCTATGTAAAACAACTAATAAAACCCACCAAATAAAACAAAACAAAAAAATGCGGGATATTGGAAATAATCTAATGTAAATAAAATTGTCACATAAACAATAATCTGATGTAGAAATGAAGAGTCCCATGAAGAGTCAGATGTGCTTCATAGGTCATTTAATGTTAAAAGAGATTTAATTGAGGGACAATAAATAGCACCCTGCTGTATTGCCCAAGTTGGGAACCATTTTGGATTCTGTCTCAAAATCAAAATTCAGCTCTTTTTTTCCTCCTGGATAAATCCACACTAATGAGGATAGAATGGATTTGTGACCAAGTGGGTTTCTTAATCTAGACCACATAGTCGAGTCCTACCAGGTCACAGACATGGACAGCTGACTGCCACCAGCAGATCCAAGTACCTTCTTTGCAGGAAGACAGTTTGCAGAGTTCTCAAGGGCAGTTTCATATTTATTTCCCTCTCCAAAATGCAGTAGTCAGCTAAATTACTCTTCTGTCCCAGGAAAATGTGAGGAGGCTTTGAATTTCTGGAAGATTCCTATCTTGCTGTTCTTTCCTGAAACAGATGAAAAGTCTCTTTTCACAATGTAAACACAGGGGAAGACAAGTGTTCTCTGTCGAGGTAAAGGGGAAATAGTGTCATTTTTCATAAAAGAACAAAAGCCAATCAGTGGGTGAGTGTTGACCCATGAACCAGGAGGTCATGGTTCTATTCTCAGTCAAGGCACACGCCAGGGTTGCAGGCACAAGCCCCAGTGGGAAGCTTGCAGGAGGCAGCCAATCAATGATCCTTTCTCATCGTTGATGTTTTTTCTCTCTCTTCCTCTCTGAAATTAATAAAAATGTATTTTTTAAAAGCAAAAGTGAAAATGAAGCATTATTTACTTTTTCTATCCTTTTTCTTCACGAAGACAATACATTCTTAAAAGATGTACTTGAGAGGTCAAATTGAAGTTATTATTTCATCTTATTTGTCACACACAAAGCTACCCTTCATTTAATTATTTCTAATTTTTTCCTCATAAAGATGCAGTAATCTTTTTATCGTTCGACACTTTAATTTGACTTTGTTGGCTTTTGTGCTTAGAGCAATTTTAATTTGACAGTTCATTTATGGTGAATTTTAATAAGGAAAATTAAACATCTGTCCAAATTATCCCTGATATGTGCAGCCGTGGAATGTAAATTTGCATTGCAATAAGATTTATTAGAAAAGTTTAACTTGCCATCACCTAGTCTTTCTGCCTTTTTATTTCATAAGAGATTCAGCTAAATGTATTAGAATTAATAAAGGCAAATATTATAATACAATGTATTTTAATAAAATATATGAATTATTTTAGAGGCTATCAAAGAAATATATCTTAGCTGAAATGATCATTTAAAAACTTTATTTTCTTTTCAGTTGTTCTTTCAAAATCTCTTCTCTGTCATCAAAATAAACATACATACAGTATGTTAATGTATATAATTAATGTATATGTGTACAATTCAAACAGGTTTTTTAAGCTCTCTGCTAATCTACTATGCAGAGGCTTCCAGAACAATTCTCAAATTTTCAAAAACTCATAAGAGAATATTGCATCTTTGAGTTTCACTTGACAAAGCGACATTTCCTTTCATGCCTTACTTCCCTCAGCTGAAAATATAATTTGTTGCCACTGGAATGATTTCAGATCAGGTTCATAGCCCATAATTCCTGGTCCTTCTATACAAAATATGATTTGGGGATTTTTCCATTCAAATTTCTGACATATGAAAAATTTTAGAGTCTCTGAGTGCCTTCAGGTCCATAACTACTTGTTGGCTATGTGAAACCTGGGAATTGTCTCCTATTTAGTCCTCAGACATTCCATGTATTCTGTTCTAATATATCTGCTTATCCCCAGTGTTTCCACGAATTATGAGTTTCATGAGGACATAAATCTAACTTTTGCATTTTCAGTTTCTAGCAGCGTTTGGTTGTACTAGATGATCCAAACTTTAAAGAGTGAGGAATAGGTGAGTTTAGTCTTATTGCTAATTGGTTTCTTGAAGACAGCTGAGTGGTTTATATATCTCTTTTTTAAATACTTTAAACTTTGTGAAACGGAGGAAGAGATATTTATTACATAGGTTCACTGTATTTAATGTGTTTTCTCTTCTTCATTAACATTTATATTCACATGGTAAATTAAACTTTGGATAATCTCTGCTTAAAGACAGCTTACCGCCGAAACCGGTTTGGCTCAGTGGATAGAGCGTCGGCCTGTGGACTGAAGGGTCCGGGGTTCGATTCCGGTCAGGGGCATGTACCAGGGTTGCGGGCACATCCCCAGTGGGAGATGTGCAGGAGGCAGCTGTTCGATGTTTCTCTCTCATCGATGTTTCTAACTCTCTATCTCTCTCCCTTCTTCTCTGTAAAAAATCAATAAAATATATTAAAAAAAAAAAGACAGCTCACCATTGTATTAATATTTCATGCTGATACTCTTCAACACTTAAAAAAAAATCTCCACACGAAAGCACTAATTTTTTATGAAAAGTAGAATACTGGCATGATGTAATATTCCACTATATAGATATATCATAACTTGTTACATTATTACCTCTCTCTCTCTCTCTCTCTAAAAATTATGTGACTAATTACCACAAATGCTCAGTTATATTGACTCGCAATGTCAGAGCTTTTCAGCCATTGGTATTAATGGACAATATTTAGGGAGAAGGTAGCACCACAAGGTGTCCAATTTTGTTGAAGCCACATCAGTTCATAAATGCAGATAGCTCTGAAATATCTAAATTTTTGTTATTTTTAAAATTTTTATTTAACCATTCTTTTATTTAACCATGTAGCATGCAATATTCTACTACTTATCCCACACAGGTATTGTATAAGACACACATTTTATTTATTTAGCCTGCCATTGGAGAATAACCATTCTGATAATTAAACTTGAAATGAATAGCTTTTAAAAATTAAAGTACTTCCATTTAAATTGTGCAAGAATAAAGGTTTGGATTTGATCCTAAATGATATAAGACATGAGTAATCCCTGAATCCCAAGGAAGTAACAAAATAACAATTTATTAATCAAAATAAAATTCTTGTTTTATCATTATCTTTTTTCAGTTCTTCAAAGGATTAGATTAGTGATCAAAGGCAGTAAATTTTGATGCTGACATGGAAAGACAAGTATCAGAAGAATTTACAGCTTGGGGAGGTAATATGCTGCAGATAAGAGACTGATGTCCTGAAACTTGATGAGTGTATGACAATTTGAAGTGTGGAGTCCTGACTGTATTAAACACAATGGCTTGGAGAGTTGTAAGTTATTTAAGCTAAATGGCTTGTCAAGATGATATATTTTGTCAAAGAGAGGTTAGAACACAGAATTCTGTGGTAAATGAAGACAGTTTTGATATTTTATCAATATTTTTTAATCCATATGGTTAAACTATTTCTTTTTTTATAAATTTAAAATAAAAAGAACTCATAATTTAAATTTATTATGAATATCTCATAAACATTATAAACTTATATTTTATAATCAGTATATATATAAATATATATATATGCATATATATATATATTTTTTAC
>NW_006289093.1:151599-156374 GCF_000327345.1 Myotis davidii
TTACACAGAAAATGATTTTCAGAAACAATTCTAGAAGGCAACACCAAAATATCAGTCACTATATTTCGAGTTTATAGTCATGTATAATCAGAACCATGAATTTGAACTCATTTACTACTGTTCAGTTAATTTTTCATTGTAAATTAGTGAAACACAGGTCAACTTAGAATATTAACTGTAGGAGAGGAAGCTCTGCTTTCCATTCTAGGAGATTAATGCAGCTACCAAAAACACATTCCTTCCAAGGCAATTATGATCTATTGCTTGGACTTTATATTTTTTCAACATATATGTATCTATAGAATTTTAACCATGAAATCAAAAATATTGTTAATCAATAAAGGACTAAAGAAAGGGGTAAGCTAAATTTCAATGATGGAAATAAAATGATGCAGAAATAAAAAATATTTAAAAGTTGTTAAGAGTTATAACTATTCATTCAAATTGTAAACAGTGATTACATCCTAATTCTTCCCTTCAAAACATGACAGAGAATGAGAAATAGGGTAAGCACATCAGAATGAAATGGCATTCTCTTATTTTATCAATAAATTTATAATGAAGTATGCATAGCTGATAATATACATATGAAATTTTAGCAGGAAAAAATTACAATATTCTTAATTTTAAATTGTTCTTTATTTTATATTTAGAAGGTCCACAGACAAATACTTGTATATTGCCATCAACATAAATGTTTAAAACATTTTACAGGATCTTCCTCTATTACCTATACACACCACATGGAAAAAGATAAATTGTTCTCTCCCTTACATACAAGTGGTTAAGGCTAAATACATACACACACACACATACACACACACACACACACACACACACACAGAGAGATACAAATATTCAACACAGTCAAGGAACAATACAAAATGATGCTCACAAAGGAAATAAAAAGAAACATAATTCAGCTTAATTAATAGGCACAACTGCTATTTAAATGCTCAAGAAAATATCTGTCAACTATATAATTTTTAAACTGTTGATTCTCCTCTATGGTACACATCAAGATCAACTTGAGGAACTCTACAAAATTATACCAATGCCAAGATCTCACACCTAAGATTTTTCTTGAGTGTTCCTGAGTCTAGATCTTTATTAGAAACTCCTAAGACAGGGAGTGAATATACAGGCAAAATTGAGACCAATTCTCTTAGCTCATTATCATAGGCATACAATTATTTGAAAATTTACATAGAGTATAAAAACCTTAGAAGAATCAATGCTAGTTTTTCCTAAAGCTGCCAAATACATGTGGCACTGGGCTATGTGGGACCATTCTCTTTGGGGAATGGCTTCTTGATGCATAAAATAGTTTGAACTAAATGGAATTCAGTGTAGATTATGTAAAAAATAGAGGCCCGGTGCAATGGAATTTGTGCACTGTGGGTCGGGGGGGGGGGTGGTCCCTCAGCCCAGCCTGCACCCTCTCCAATCTGGGACCCCTCAGGGAATGTCCAACTGCCGGTGTAGTTGGACTTCCCTAAACCAGCAGTTGGACATCCCTCTCACAATCCGGGAATGCTGACTCCCAACCACTCGCCTGCCGGCCTGCCTGATTGCCCCTAACCACTCCTCTCCCAGCCTGATCAAAGCCTAACTGCTTCCCTGCCAGCCCATCACCCCTAACTGCCCCAACCTGACAGCCTGGTTGCCCCTAACTGCCCTCCCCTGCTGGCGTGATCACCCACAACTGCCCTTCCCTGCCAGCCATCTTGTGGCGGCCATCTTGTGATCACATGGGGGTGGCCATCTTGTGCGAGGGTGTGATGGGAAATTTGCATATTATCTCTATTATATAGGATAATCCAGCTCTAAAATCTCTGATGTTGTAATCATACACATACACACACACACACACACACACACACAAACATTTACAGAGTGACAAAATTGCCGATAGCTTATAACTGGGAAACAGTTATTGATATGGTTTATATAATGGCAATGCCTTTCTCTGAAAGTAATTGACATTTGATAGATTACATTTTTATAGGAGAGAATCATGATGAAATAGAAAATTTATATTTGGTGCCATAAGACTAGTTTAAATTTTTGCTCTTTCATGTACATTTTGTACAGCCTTGTGCATGTGCTTTGGCCTCATGGAACATTAGCATCCTCATCTTTAAAAATGAATATGGGTGTGATAATACATGGTATAATTACTCAGAGAGCTATTATGTAAATGGAAATGACATTGTATATTTAAAATTATTTTATAGAATCATTGGAGGTGGATTCTATAAGATTTAAGTGATTTTTTTTAAAGTGATAGATATGAAACTCTGAAGAGTGAAAACTAGAGCAACATAGGATTTTAAGAATTGGCAGGCAGGTTATTTGGAAATACTACTCATAAATTGCAGCTTTGGACTTTCATGGTAAGGTTAATCTAGTAAACCTAAGCAAGTTGACGGAAGGGACATCATCCAGACCCACAGGAACGCTGGCTGAGTGGAGGTCCTACAACTAGGAGGAAAGAGTACCGCATACGGACACTCAGAGGAGGCGCAGTGCTGAAGGCAAATTCTGAGGTGCGGAGTGCGCGGAGCAGGCTGGAGGAGGGCGCGGTTGGCGTTTTCAATCGGGAGGGAGTCACGGACTCTGAGCTCCAGACCCGGGCGAGTCGCTAGGGACGCAGACGGGAGAAGCAGGACTGTCTGGCCTCGGTCGAAACTCGAGGGCAGCGTTCTCTCCGAGGTTTGCAGCGGTTGCCGAGACTTTGTGAGGCAGAGTCCCTTCTCATTAATTGCAGCTTTGGACTTTCATGGTAAGGTTAATCTAGTAAACCTAAGCAAGTTTTTAAGATCATGTAAAAATATACTTTGTTTGAGGGATGCCTTTATTGTGTCTGTTTTATATATTTCATCTCAGATAGACATAAGAAATTGGCTTTGTGGGATCAATATATCTCAGAATAAAGCAAGAGTAAGACCCTCAAGTAACTGCAGATATATTGCCTTCAAGATTGATGGGTACAAAAAGAAGATATTTTTCTGGATGTATGGGTATGTTCTTAAGACATTTTCATCCAAATACAACACAACTATGTAACACTATCCAACATGAGTTATGGTGATAAGAATAATAATTACATTGGCTTATTTGTTCTTTGAACAGAAATATACTGAAAAGCTACAGTACATTCAGTACTAACAAAACACTAATCAGGGCCCTTACTCTCCCAGAGTTTTCACAGTACAGGAGAAGATAGACATTATTATAAATTATTTAATTATAAATTTCCAATTTTGAATGTTGTAAGTGCTAAGTAGTAAAGTGCTTGCAGGTAGGTAACAGAGAGCATTTAGGAAGAAGTGGTGGTGTGACTAAGTTGTGAAAATGAGTAAGAATAATTACCTTAGAGGGATGAGAGAGCAACCTAGGGGTATCTCAGGATTCTCTACTAGGCTTCAGATGGCTTCTGCCCTCAGGTTCTGCATTTCCAGTCTGATGTCTCATTACCTTATTTGGTGTGTGCAACTGTTATGCTGGATGCACTTCTCTAGATTACAGCTTTCTTTTAGTTTACTTTATCTCAACCCAGGGACTTTTTTTTAAGAGGAGGAATTGTATTTTCTCAGCGAATTCCAATGTTTTGCCTTTTTATCACACATTTTAAATGTACACCCTGTATTTTCCAAATTTTACAAAGTGGACACAAAATCCAAAGAGAACTGAACATTTTATTCTCTTTATGTTTTCCTGATTCCTCACTTATTGTAGGCAATGTGCATCTTTGCTTAAAAAAAAAAATTAAGAGAAGTAGGCCAATATCTGGTGAAAGGAAAATGAAACATAGATGAACATATCAAACTTTCTCTGCTAAATAGCTTGGAATACTTTTTAGACATCTGAGTGAATATGTAAAATATGTAATTAAGTATACAAACATAGAGGTACAAAGAGCATAGGCTGAATATAAACATTTGTGTGATATATTGTTGATGGACTACAAATATAGATAATAGATATAGATAGATAGATATATTATAGAATATATCATGTACTATAGCATACATGTTTAGCAAGACTAATCTAAAATTAGAAGTCTATTCAATGTTCAAAGTGTTCTAGAAGATTCTTTGAAAGTGATGATGGCATTCATACCGCTTTAATTGTACAGAATTTCTGACCTTTGAAAAATATATACTAGTATTGGATGATAGTTGTTGAATGTGACAACCAATCTAATAAACAACCATTCTTCTGCTGTAGGTAATAATAAGTCATAACGGCATGAGTGATGTACTATTAACATAATTCTAATACAATATTCAGTTACTACTTCAAACCATTTCTGTTACTACTGCGTCCTTCTGAACCCTTTCCATAAGATGTGAAGCTCTCATTGTTAAGATCTCCCCAGTCTTTCCTCACTCATAGCATATGGCATGGATCATGCCTCCTGATCAAACTCTCTGATGTTTGGCTCCTGTAAAAGACCTTAGGAAATGATAAGGAGACATATTTTTTACTCAAAATTATTGACATTTTTAGCCATAGTTGGTGTGGGTCAGTTGGTTGGAGCATTATCCGGTACACCACAAGGTGGTGGATTCAATTCTTAGTGAGGGCACATACCAAGGTTGTGGGTTCAATTCCTGGTTGGGGGGTGGTGAGAGGCAGCCAATCAATGTTTCTCTCTCTCTTTCTCTTTCTAGAATGAATAAAAAATCATTAACATTTTCAGGATATCAACTTTACACAAACTAAGGCTAAACATAAATGCAAATCTACTCAGAAAAGCAATCTAAGAC
>NW_006289093.1:156484-157176 GCF_000327345.1 Myotis davidii
GAGGATTTTGATTCAGGGAAAAATTAAGATACAATACCACACACACACACACACACACACACACACACACACACAACACGTAATTGGAAATTGCCAAATACTACTTCTTATAAAATTCAAATTTCTGCAAATTTCAGCCTAAAAGTACATTTTGTTTCTCAAGGAAAAATTATAATACTGTCTCCTTGGATAGTAGGTCTCTAAACTTGGCTCTGCCAATTAGCTATACATGTTTACTAAATAACTCAAACTTTCTGATACTCATTTTTTCTCCTTTATTAAATAATAAGTTGGTTTAGTAAATTGAGTAAATGGTTTCAATCACTGGTTGCTCAACCGAATCACTGAAGAAGTAATATTTTTAAAGGCCCAGACTGATTTTTTGAGGCCCAAACTCAGATCTACTGAATTTTAAGAAGTGCACAGTAAACTATATTACAACTGTGAATTTCAGAGGTAATTGAAATGAGCAGTCCATTTTGAGAATCATCAGACTAGATTATTACTATTATTTCTTCTGTTCTCAACATTTTAGCAATCTATGGATGTACTAGAAACAAGGAAAAAATGTATACATATATATATTGCTGTAAAGTTAAAATTACATGCTTCACATACTTGGTATCACTGGAGTCATAATATTTTCCTTTTAGCTTTTGAAATAAAAATAGTGATAAAAAATTGAATATATA
>NW_006289093.1:157209-180478 GCF_000327345.1 Myotis davidii
AGAGTTGTTAAATTGAGAGCTATGTGTATATACAATGCTTATCTACCTTCAGCCAATAGGATTTTGAAACTCTCGAAGTATTATACTTTCATAATTATTCTTTTTAACTTGATATTGGTACAATGTATAAAATATTAAATAATTTAGTACAACTATTTCATGTTTGAAGGGGTGAAATATGCCAATATGAAAACCTTAGCCTAATCAACAAAATTCTAATTATGATTATTTATTTTATTTTAATTCATTTGTAACTATATATATAAAAGTAAATTAAAATAAGAAAACATGTAATTAACCTAGCCTAGAGGATAGTCTTTACATTTACACCTACTTCCTCTCAATTCCACTAAAATGGTGTTCTTGAATCATGCTATCATATTATATTTGCTCTAAAATCTCCCTAAAAAGTCTGAAAAAGTAGAATACAGGTATTTAATCCACCCTTTGCACTCAAATATGAAATATAACACTTTACTCTTTTGCAAAACACAATCTTATTTCCTTTAACAGCAGGTATGAACAGATTTTACATATTTATGTGCATATAGCAGAATATGTACATATTCATGATCAATTTGCTTCCTTTTGTGGAAAACAGACAAATCAATATATCTCTTGCATTCACACAAATAAAAGGATTGCCTCTATGGTATTTGGAAAGGATGCTGAAGTTCACTGAGGTGTTCATCATTAAAGGATAATCCACATGAAAAGCTCCCATAAATGTGATAGAAATGAGACCTATTTTAGTCTATCTAGCATTTATGCAGCATATTTTAAGTGAATTGTGACTCCTCACAATGATCTTAAGAGCTAGTGGTGTTATGCTCACTTGGAAATGGATACATTAAGGGACAAAGAAGCCAGGCTTTGCTCTGGGTCATGGGGCAGCCACGCAGCAAAGGAAGCCCAAATTACCATTCTGAGACCTGGCATTTTCTTTATGTCATTTTTCTTTTATGAGGCACACTACCCATTTTATTTTCTCAAGAAGAAACAGTTTTAGGTAGAATCAGACATAGCATTTATATGTAGGGCTGATAAATAACAGATAAAATATTTCAAAAAGGCAAACAATAACACAGCATCACAGTATTATTAATAAATTGAAGACATTCTTAAATTCATGCTAGCTCTTTTAACCACATATATAAGAGCATATCCTATGTAATAAAAGGCTAATATGCAAATAGACTGAATGGCTGAACAACCGGAACAACCAAACAACTGGTCCCCATGACGTGCACTGACCACCAGGGGACATGCATGGAACATGGCGGGCATCGGCAGCGGTGGGATGGTGGAGAAGGTGAGCAGGGGCACCAGACCAAGGTTGGGCCCGGTTGCTGTCATTGGGGCAAGTCTCTGGTGGTTACTGAAAATTCTTTGCTCCCCCACACCATGGTCCTGCCTGGCACTTGCACCTGCTGCCCAGCACCATCCCCACTTGCACCCAAAGCTGGTGCCAGAGCCACAGCTTGCACCCATTGATGGTGCCAGCCCCACTTGCACCTGCTGCTGGCGCCTGCCCCAATCGCCCCCAATCGCTCCACGCCTTTAGCAGGTGTGAGCAGGGCCAGCGCCATCAGCGTGTGGGAGTGGTGGTGGTGGGAGTAGGGCTGCAGGCAGACAAGGGACCAGGGGCTAAGGTGAGAGGGGCTGGGCAGGGGCATAGAGGATGGGCGGTGACCCGCCCTTGTGCCTACTGCAGCCTTGAGGCCCATAGTTCCTTTCAAGGTGCACGAAAATTCATGCACTTGTGAGGGTCCCCACCCCAGTCTGTGCCCTCTCAGTCTGGGAGCCCTCAGGGGAGCCCTAAGTGGCAGTCTGGCCTCCCCCTGTGGGAGGCAGCTGGGTGGCCAATTAAGGGATGGCGCCAGCCCGTGTGACACCACCCCAACCCCCCTTTCCCCTCCGCCTCTGCTGGTTTATGCTACCTCCCCTCCCCCCCCCATCACTGTCCCTTCCCTCTGCCTGCTGGCACTCACCTTGGTTGGCCTGGCGCTGCCTGCTCACCAGCCCCTCCCCCTGCTGACTGGTAGTTCCGCAGTTCAGTTGATTTGCATATTATGCTTTTATTATATAGGATATTCCTTTAAGATACCTTAGGATATCTATTTTCTTCAGGAGAAACAGTAATCACGACTCTAAGACAGAAACTTGTGCTATACTTAACCTCAGCACTATTGGCATGTGGGACTCACTAATTCATCATTAGGAGTGGCTGATCTGTGTGCTGTGGACTGTTTGGCAGCAACCTTGGGCTGTACTCACTAGATTCCAGGAGCATTACCTCTCCCTCTCCCCAAGTCATAACAATAAAAAAGATCCCCTGGCACATTACCATGAGGAGAAATGCAAAGTCTATCCCCACTGAAAACCTCTGTTCTAAAGGAAAAATTCTAGCCCCTTCTATTCAATTGTGCTGCTTATCACATGCTATACAAGTCCATTTACTTGAAGATTATTATATCATGTGCTGGCTTGCATGTCACTGGTTTATTTTTACCTGACAATGCCTTATTCAATTTAGCTCTTGGTCTCTGATATTATCTCTGCTTTTACTAGTAACTCATTCTGTTATAGCCTCACTGGCCTTCTTACATTTGTGCAAGGACAGACATCTAAGCATCCTTGTGTTATACTGAGACAGGAGAATGTTAGGTAGATAGGGGAGGGGCTATGGGAGGAAGAAGTGAAACTTGAAACCCAACTGGCTGGGGAGGGAAGGGTGTGTGCAAGAGGCAAGAACTTTAAAATGTATGAAGATTGCTTGCCGATAACCAATCACAAGAGAATAAGGCATAAAAACCAATCCCAAGGATGTTGCTAAGACAAAATTCTTTGAAAGGACCAATCAGGAACTAACAAGCACATATACAAGAAAGCGCCGCTTCCTCCCTCCTCTCTCCCTGCTGCACTAGCTTGATGGCAGGAGATGCACTCCCCGTTCCCCACTTAGCTTGTGGCCACGTGGCCTCCACACATGGACTAATGGGCTTTACTTAGTAATTAGCTTGGATTTTCCAGGATTGGCTTCTCTCAATGAACTTCGGTTCCAGTAACCATTTTTGTCTGCGGCTTCATTCTTCGATTTCTGGAGACAAAACTGGGACTCAAACACTCCACATTTGGGTTTCAATACTGTCTTGAGTACCTTAGGCCCAGTTACTTACATGGCTCACCCCTCACTAAACCTTTGCTCAAATTTTGCCATTACAAGATCTGCCCTGACCACTCATTTTAAATTATAACACCCCCTCCCTAGTAATTATTCTAAGACCACTTATATTACTCCATTTGTCTACAGTGATTTGCTGTTTATTATAATATTTAACTCTAACATATTCTTTAAGTTACTTATTGGTATGCTTATTTCTATTAACTGTATATCCACTGAAGAATGTATGAGAAAGCTCCACTCATTCATTCATTCATTCATTCATTCAATTTTACTTACTCAAAAGTGTTAATTCAGTAGTTACGGGCAGCCAGGTACTATTCTATGTGTTTTCTATACATAGTGTACATGCAATAAAAAGATTGCTGTGTTTTGGAGCCTGCATTCCAGCAGGTGATAGAGATAAAAGTAGGAAAACGTGGTCAACCATAATTTATGTTAAAGTGATAAATGCTATCAAAAACTAAATAAAGCAAGGTAGGCAGGAAGGGATGTTGCCTGGCACATCCAAACAGCACAAAAGTATGTGGGCTGTAGCTGTGGGTAGATAGTTATTTGTGGAGGTTTGAGTTTAAAAAATGTAGGAAACTTAGAAAAGTTTAATTAAAATGAACTGTGAAGCCACGGAAGAGTGCTGAGCAAACAAAACGTGTCCTGTGGTTTGTAAGTATCATGCTAGTGCTTTATTTGAGCTAGACTATAAGGAGGGAGGCAAGGAAATAAATAGACAAAAATTCAAGGTGGCTATAACAACAATTCAGACTAAGATGTTATAATACCTTGATCAGGATAAAATTTATAAAAATATTTGAATGACAGATTTTTTGGAAAGTAGAGTCTATAGGAATTTCTGGTGATGTATTTTGAAAGTAAGGGAATAGTCAAGGACCACACAAATAATTTTTTTCCCTGCAAGATTGAATTGGCCATAAATTGAAATTTGAAAAACACACAAAATGATATGTGAGAGGTTATATGTGTGGTAAGATGGGACCTTAAATTTTAGACATGTTTACATTGAGTTAACCATTAGATTTTATTTATTTATTTATTTATTTATTTACTTACTTACTTACTTACTTACTTATTTTTATTTTTGTTAATTACACCAGAGGATATTTTTCCCATTGATTTTTAGAGAGTGGAAGGGAAGGAGCAGGAGAGAGTGAGAAACACCAGTGTAAAACAACACATCCATTGGTTGCCTCCTGCACCTGCTCCCAGCAGGTACAGGGATGGAACTTGCAATCCAGGTATGTACCTTTGACCTGGAACAAAACCCCTGACCTTAAATGCACAAAGGAATGCTCTAACCACTGAGAAATACTGGCCAGGGCAACTATTACATTTTAAAGTGACATTTTTGAGCAGGAATTTGAATCTTCAAATATAGATATTGAGTGAGAATTCTTGGTTGCAGATAAAATCAAGGAGTTGATAGCATAGAGAAGATATTTAAAGTCATGAAACAGAATGTAGAATGTGGTCACCAACAGAGCAAGTGTACATATTAAGTTGCAAGGGTTGTCTTCTGAATTTTCAGACTTTAATATGCAGAGAAGTAAATGAACTAGCAAAGGAGACTAAAAGTGTCATAATGGAGGGGAGAAGCCAAAAGTTTAACATCTTGGAAGTTAAGTTTAAAAATCAAGAGAGAGAGAGATCACTTGTGTAAAGTGCTCTGATATGGTAAGAACTGAGAGCTGACAGTTGGAATGAGCCATGTGGATGTTATGGTTACTAGGATATGAGCAACTGTTACTGGGTGAAGGAGACAAAAATCTTATTGAGGTTGGTTTAAGAGAAAATTTTATGAGTGTATTGGGATAGCAGGTGCAAACAACTTATCTAGGAGGTGGTTGGGGGGGTTTTTGTACTTTTTTTGTTTGTTTTGCTTGTTTTTGTTTATATCAGCTTTTGCTAGAGGAGCAACAATATATGAATATGTCTAAAATTGTGGTAGCATCAGAGAAGACTTTTCAAGATGATTATAATATCACCGTATACGTATGCTAACAAAAAGTATTGGTAGAATAAAACAAATTCAAATATAAAATGAGAAGGGAAGAATTTCTGGAGAAGACATCCTTGTGTAGGTGAGAGGCACATAATGGCAAGGATTGGGTTTATATAGGGAGAGCATGTTTCAGCTTTGATTACAAGTAAAATAGGAAGACAGCTATTAATAACGTAATATATGTGGTAATGAGAGCCAACCATTTTCTCTGCCTTAAGTTTCTTGGTGAAGAGGAAACCTAGGCCATCAGCTGTTCATGTTTTCAGAAGAAAGCAACATAATTATTGATGAATATGAGAGAACAAACAGACTCAAAAAACATATTATGATATCCAGGTAGAGTTATTAGAATATGAGACATCCAAGAACATTAATTTATACTAGATCAATTAGTATAGTTATGTTATAAAATAGTCACTAGAATGTACAGGATAGCATAGAGAATATAGTCAAGAACATTTTGATAGCTATGTATGGTACTAGGTTGGTACTAGATTTATTGGGCGATCACTTCTTAAGTTAAATAAGCATCTAACCACTGTGCTGAAACTAAGATGGCATTAAATGGTAACTGTAACTGAAAGACAAAAATTTTTAAAAAATGCATGAAACAGAGTTCAGATATTGACTTTAGACCATAATTTTACTTATTCTTTCAATTAATAGTTTAGATGGTTCATTACTGAGAACTGTTTGGAGCATTGAAAACACGGGATTTACTTTAAAAATTCCAACTCTCATTCAGGTTACATTTCAGTGGGGAAGGATGCATGCAACAACCACCGTAATAGTGACTCATGCATAATGTATCAAAAAACAATAAGGTGGAGATAAAATAAGCACAAAAGAGGAGGTGCAGAGGAAGTGGGGTTTGGAATTTTAAATAGGCAATATTTAATAAGGAATTTAAATAAGATGGGATGGAGGACAAGGAGACTACCTGAACTGCCCTCTGGGAAAAGAGAAGGCCCAAAAAGAACTGGTGCCCTCACTGGTCTTGGAACTGTGAGGGCACCAATGTGCCTCGGAGAGAATGAGCAAGGGAGATTCTGGGTAGCGTCAGGTACCATAGGGTTAGGTCATTCACAGAAGATATGTTTAAATTATCTACCCCATCCTTAAAAAGGAGACTCAGATGTGGTTATTTCATGAAAAAATATAAAAAAGAAGTCATTGCTTTAAAGAGAGAGAAAGAGAGATGGACATGGGTGAAGGATTACGTTGGGTATGGATAGCTCTACATAAAATGGACAGTATTCTTTCTAAATGGTTTGATGAGGACAAAACATTAAAAAAAAAACACAAAAACACACAAAAAAACGAAGAACAAAAAAACAAACAAAACCAACATAAAACCCTATAATTCCTTCAAAGAACCTCTTATCCTGGACATGAAATAAAGAATATATTTCTATTAACATGGCAGTCATTAGAGGCCACTCTAAGTAGGAGAAACTTAATTTGTCACAAAATATTCTATAGCAATTTATTACAAGAGTATATTTTCAGTTCAAGAATTTTCTTTTTTCTGTTCTTTTGAGTACATTATAGTCTGTGATGAAAAGTACTTGATATAATCTGTTGGCCTTTAATTATGACATTATGGGACAGTTTATACTGTTTTAATTACAAATTTTTAATGTTGATGTTATTGCAGGTGTCCCTTCTCCCCCCTCAACCCCCCATAATGTGCTTTAATTTCCTAGGGTTGGTGTAACAGGTTGCCTTGGACTTAGTGCCTTCAACAACTGAAACATATTCTCTCACATTTCGGAAGGCTGCAAGTCTGAAATCAGGGTCTCAGCCGGGCTGACATCTGTCTGGAGGCTCTAATGGAGGGTCCTTTCAGCCACTTCTAGCTTCACGTGGCTGCTGGTGTTCCTTGGCTTATGGTAGCATAACTCTCATCTCTGCCTCTGTCTTCACATGGCCTTCAACCCCATGTCTCTTCTTTTATGTCTCTTATAAGAACCCATTATTGGATTTAGGGTCCATCCTAATCCAGGATGTTCTCATCTTGAGTTCCCTCCCTAATTGCATCTGTATAGAATGTTATCCTATATAGTAAAAACCTAATATGCTAAGTGTCTGACCATTCATTTGACCTTTTGACTCATTGCTATGGAACACATTGACCTCCAGGGGGCAGACGCTCTGACCGATAGGTTAGCTTGCTGCGGGGGTGTGATTGTGCACTGGTGGAGTCCCTTGGCCTGGCCTGAGCCCTCTCGCAATCCGGGACCCCTTGGGGGATGTCAGAGAGCCAGTTTGAGCCCGATCCCCACAGGCCAGGCAAAGGAACCCCCCCACCCCCGTGCAAAAATCCGTGCACCAGGCCTCTAGTTTCAAATAAAATAGTATTCTGAGTTTTCAGATGAGCATATCTTTTTGACAAGGACACTATTCAACCCAGTACCTACATTATACAGTCTTCTATGTTGTTTTATTTTGGAATCAGTGGCTCTTCATTATAATTAAACTTTGTTAGCCTAAAATAAAATACATTAAAAGTATATTGATATCCTCATTTTTTCCATTTACTCTGTTTCCAGTTTGCATATTTTTTACAAAGTAGAGCATCACACATCTGTAATCTCTGCAGCTCTTCTTAATTCAGAAGCTTCTCCTAACAGGTCCCATCCTGCTGACAAAGGCTCGAAGCCTTTTCCTGTGAATAGCAGAATCCTTCGAGTTAGCAGCTTTAAAGACTAAGGCATTGAATACATCAATCTTTTCTCAATCAGGTATTGACATTTTTCTACACCTGCCTTACTCACCTTGTCAACAAGGCCACAATTAGTGACGTGGGTTAAAAAAAATCAATTTTATCCACCCACATGAAGGTGCCTGACAATCACTATTTAAATACATACTCTGTATTACCGATCAATAGCCTTATTTCATGACAAGATTCATAGGCTATAAGGGGGAACATCATGATATAGTAATAGCTGAAATACTGGTGTCATGCCCATCTACAGATGAGTGGCAGCAAACTCAATTAGTGCTTCTTTTGAATTGCTTAGTGACAGAACATTTAATGTTTGCACACTTTTGTATTTCTGCACTAAAAACTAAAAAGATAATATATAGATTTTAATTTGCTGGTACACTAAAGTAAAAAAAAATATTCTTCCATGTTTTATTGACTTTTTCTTATTGGTAAGAATGCTTCATATAATCTGGATATGACCCTATTACACACACACGTACACCTACATGCATTTACATACACACATATATAGCTAGATAATACTTTTCTAACTACCTTCTCTCATTTGAGGTTTTAAACAATTATATATTCTGCAGTTCTTATCTATAATGTTTTATTTAAATCAATTTGCTAAGTTTATTAGTTGTATGACTCGTATATCTTAGTTTCTCATCTGTTATTGTCTTTTTCTATACAGTATTGAAACAAAATATTCAGCTGCAATTATGAATACAGCTATTCCTTTGTTCTGTGAGTCTTTGCTTTACATACACTGAAGTTAATTTATTAAATCCATACAAATTTAGAAATGTTATTATATTCCTATTGAATGTGTTAGAGTTAGTTTTGGCTAAAAGTTTATTTATTTATATTTTATTTTAAAAGGATCTTTTTACTGGGATTTATTGAATTCTAACTAGGTTGACAGTTATTTCATTTCTCCACTTTATATATAGATTATAGATATCATTCCAATGTCATTTGGCTTGAAATTATTTTATTTTTGCTCCTTTTAAAGGAACATGTTTTATTTTTCTATTCTTTTTTTTTTTTTTTGGTGGCTTTGGATATTATTGCCATTCTTTCCTTCCATGTTCAACAGCAGCATGACCATAATATTCTAGGGATTTTTAAGTTTTTTTTAAAAAAATCTTCTTTGGTATTTATAGCAACTCCTGAATTTGTGATGATGTCATCTGCAGTTTTGAAACATTCTTAGGCAGTATCTCTTCAAATATTACTTCTGTGTCATTCTCTTTAACTTTGATACTGATATTCAAAATGGATACATATTTTTACTTTTACCATGACCTGTATTGTATTTTTTTGTTTTTTCTTTGTATTTCTTATCTTTTTTTGGTATACAATTCAATTTGGATTATTTTACACTGATTTATGTTTAGAATACTAAACCTCTTTTCTGACATATCCAACTGCCTATAATGTATCTAATACATGTATCTTTCAGTTGTATTTTTTAATGCTAGGATTCAATTTTGTTATACTTCTTTGTTACATTATAGTATTAATTGTTAAAAAAAATACTAGATCTTTTTCTCTCATGTACGCATTAGTCATGGTTATATTAAAGTCCATTCTCTAATGCTAATATCTGGATCACTGTGCATTTATTTATTACCTGTTATTTTGTACATTTGCTTGTTTCTCCTTGGATTTTTTTCCTATTGTTGTGACAAGTCTGATATTCTACAGTAAATGAGGTACATTATGCTTAAAAATTATGGAGTCTCTGTATCATATTATATTCCTCCAGATAGGATTCATTTTCTTCTCTCAGACAAAAATGTGGATAGAGTCGCTTGATCCAATCAGAAACCGAATCCTTTGAGGTTGCCTCTGCTCTTTTGGATGGCTGGGATATCGGCACTTCGTCCTCTGCCTAGGCCTTAGGTGTTTTGTGTTCTCAACTGAAAGCCAGGAGTTTTTACAAGTTTTATTTTTTCTCGGCTGACCTTTAGCTCCAGTTGTTGACTTCTCAACAATGACAGATGGCTAAATTTGCTTTTTAGACCCTTAATGCCTGCTTTATGTTCAGCTGTTCAGACTCTTTCATGTGTAGAAAATTTGACTAATTTGTCTTCAATTTCTTTTTTCTGCAAAACCTTGACTCTTAAAATACTTTGTAGCCCTGTACTTAATGTTTATCAGTAAATGTTCTGTGAATAAATAGCAGCAATGGATAGAAGGTCCGCATCATTGAATATACTTTCTATATGAGATCTTGGATTCTCAAGTCTGTATGTCTGGTTCCTCTTTAGTACATTAAAAAAGTCAATTTAGCAGCTTTTATAGGTTTGATTTTATTGTCAACAAAAGTGATATAGAGACAATTATAAACTTTTGAACAATAATAGATACATTTTTTAAAAAAGTGATATTTGTTATCAAGCATCCAGTTATAGCTCAATATGGCCACTTCACATGCTTTTACTTAGTCATATCCCATAAATAAGAGTTCCATAGTGGAATATTAAGGACACAGGATCTTTTCACTCTAAAATCTGCTGCATATATGCTTTATCCTTAAGGTTTGCCACCTGATAGTTATATGATAGCTAATGTAGCTTCAGGTATCATGACCTCACCCTAACCAAAGTATTGCTTGTAAATTTCACCTTTAAATGACATCATAGATAACATTTATTTTCCCCTTAACTAGGTAAGATTAATTTTAAATCATCTTTTTATACTTCAAGAATATTTTCAGAATATAATAAAATGAGAAGGAAGATGAGAGATGAGTAAGAAAAGGGAAGAATCAGCCCAGCATAGAAGTATCCCTGATAACCAATTGAACCCTATATTCACACTGCATTGCAATTTTTGGAAAACATTTATAGTTGAATATTGCAGTTAGTTCTCATACTGTTCAAGTGCAATTTTTAGACTGACAACATTTGCCGTAATCCAAGTGTAACATTGCATTGCACTTTGGGTCCAAAGTAGACTGTGTGCATCATTTGAATTTAAATACATACATATACACATACAAACACGAGCATGTGCGTGCTTGCACAGAACCATGAACTGGTGTTAATTAACAAAGAATATGATTAAATTTTTATTCTTTCAAATATGTTTAATAAACTTTTTGTACATTAGATAGAATAGTGACAAATACAACATATAAATAATATATATATACATATGAAGCTACCTATTGTCTTCACTAGCAGAAAGGTGTGGACAAGGAGCCTGGAATGCTGGTGACCCTTGAGACCTGGCAAAGGTCAGAGACAAGGGTAGCTGAAGCAACTTCCCTACCAGATAGTCATGTAAATCCTTACTGATAAGATAGTCTGTCTGTTACTGGAAATTGCCTGCCTAAGGGCTATAGGTGTATCCCTAAATGGATGGCAAGGCCTGAGCACAAGTGGAGTCCTCCCTCTTGATTTGGGCTCCCGCCTGGACCCCCAATTTCCAAATTATTATTTCTTGTCTCTGTCATTTGCATGCGTCCCTCCTTCCAGAGCCGAACCCTGAACCACGTGGGATGTTGGTCATCATATGTATGTTTTTAAATAAAATATACAAAAGCACATATAATTTTGTTAAAATAACTTTTAAATAACTGATGTAACATTTCAAATTAAAATTATTTCAGAATTGAATGCAGGATTTGAACATTTGTAAACAAGTATATACAGTATTAGCACAGATTCCATATTTTACTAGTATGTCAATGTTCTTAACTGCTAATCTGTGATATTTGTACCTGTAGCTTAACTCTGCGTATAAAATCCTGTAAAATCCTATTGTACTTTGAATGTGTTCACAATTGTCAGTATTTATTAAACCATTACTTCATGCACCACAGGTTTTACATTTTGTGTTACATGCACCTGTCTTTCACCACAGTCCATGGTCATGCTTATTAAATCAATTTTACCAGTAGGAATTCTTTCTTGCTCAAATTAAATTTATTAAATAAGACAACAACTTGAAAAACTATATTCGGCTATTTAAAAATTCCATTTATTCTGTCCAAATAACACTCTTCAATTTGATTCCATCATTTCTATGACTTTTTGGGGAGGGGTATGACGGTATAAAATATAGCCTTTCGAAAACCAACACAGTTAGCTCCCAAGTTCCTATAGCTAATTACAGTTTTAGTCTCACATAAATTACCCACTTCTGCCTCCGTGGTTTTTTATTTAGGTTTAAACAGCTTTCTGCTCACACCAGGAAGAAAGGCATGGCATACACAGGTTTCCTGTGCTTCCTTCCGCCCTGAAGCTATGAATTTCCTCGGGGAACCCCACTGGAGACTGCAAGCTGGCAAGAGCTTTGGAAAGTTCCCTTTCCTCTGTTGGCCCACTCGCAGTGGGTGTTCAGCAAAGCTGCATTTTTCATCTGATCATTTGTAACTGAAGCATTATGACAGGTGAAGAACTAGTCCACGCCTCTACCTGAAAGTTATGTAGAAGCCACTTTTGTCCTTAGAAGAAAATAGGAAAACAAAGGTATTCAAACCAAAATGTTTTAAATTATTATTTCTATTTGGAAGGTCATATTATAAATATTTTACTTAGAATGATGAGGCAACTGTCATTTTTATCTCATGTTTGATGTTTTATAAAGATTTATTAATGTTAAGTAACTAGAATATATTGATTATTTTCTTATTTTAGTGAAATAAATCTATAACCAAGTGGTCCAGAAGTTAAAGAAGTGCTTTCATGTTAGTTAAAAACTAACTAGAGACCTGGTGCAAACAAATTGACTTATTATGGTAGATTCAAATGCTAATTTAGCACCAGTGTGAATATTTAACTGTCAATATTTACTTATACTCACAAATATTCCATCTATTCCATTTTTTCTTTTCTTTTCTTTTAAATGATTATAAATGTAAAGTGTACAACATAATGATGATATACATAGATGTAAAAATGACTACTAGATGAATTAACATATATTCATAGAGTTGCCAATATTTTTGTGTGTTTAGAGCAACTTAAATATACTCCTAATAGGTGGAATCTTTGTCCTCATGTAGTTTCCAGTCCATTAACCCTACTAAAATTCAAATGGATTAACATGGCATTGCTTATTGCTCTTAAGCAGGTGTGCTTTGCTTCCTAGATGTACAGTCTTTTGAGTCCCCATTAGATTATTTTACTGGAGAATGATGTACAGAATCCCTTTCTGACATCAGTTCGTCTCTTTAAGTTACTCTTGGTTGTCCAATTGGTGATTCTAGTTTAATAAAAAATATATTGATGATAAAGTCAGAAACTTCATGAAATGAAATTAAAAGGCAAGTACCAAAGTTCCATAGAAAAGCATTGAAGTAGGTATTTCACCAAGGAAATAAGATTATGAAGAAGTTTGGGCAAAGTAAATGGGTATCAGAGCAGAAGCAGAGTAAGAAAGGGATGCCAACCTGACTCATGGCCCTGAAATACATGGTAAGGAAGAATTCAAAGTGCACTCCTGAGAGAGTGCAAAGGATTCTACACCATTAGGAAAAAGACAGGATTTACTTTAGCTGACAAAACGTAGAGTTTGCATTGATATAGTGATGCTGGAAGCCTAGCCACCCTGAGTCGCTGCAGGGAAGAAACATCTGCTTATGTCTCAAGGGACCTGGCGTATATGGCATACTGTTCTTTTTTTTTTTAAATATATTTTATTGATTTTTTACAGAGAGGAAGGGAGAGAGATAGAGAGTTAGAAACATCGATGAGAGACAAGCATCGATCAGCTGCCTCCTGCACATCTCCTACTGGGGATGTGCCCGCAACCCAGGTACATGCCCTTGACCGGAATCGAACCTGGGACCCTTCAGTCCACAGGCCGACACTCTATCCACTGAGCCAAACCGGTTTTGGTGGCATACTGTTCTTAATATGCTTGCTCCCCTTCTTAACACTATGTGTTTTAACCAAGGTCACCTCTCCAAGAAAGGTTGTTTCCCCAGGTGGGGATTTTTATCAGTAAAACGCCTTAAGTGCCAGGCAGGTAGTTAATCACTTTACCTACAAACAATCACGCTTAAACTACATAATCTTTACTCCCTGGAATGGAGCTAACAAACGCCCTAACCTTTGGAAAAGAATGAATAGGATTAAGATCAACTGATATGGGAAGTACTTAAGGATCTTGGCTGGAACTCAGGGGATGTGGCTGGCTGGGTCGTATATTGACGATTTTCCCCGATAGCTGGTCCTGCTGCCACGGCTGTGCTGTGGCCACCATGGGGAAGCGACAGCACCAGAAAGACAAGATGTACATTACCTGCGCTGAATACACTCACTTCTATGGTGGCAAGAAACCAGATATCCCACAAACAAATTTTCATCCTTTACCTTTTGACCACTGCAGTCTCTTTCTGCAGCCCTTCAGCTACGGGGTCTGCACCCCTGAAGGCGTCGTCTTTGACTTGCTAAACATCCTTCCTTGGCTTAAGAAGTACGGGACCAACCCCAGCAACTGGACGGGCAGTCCCTGATTAAACTGAACTTTGCAAAGAACAGTGAAGAGAAGTGCCACTGTCCAGTGCTGTACACCGTGCTCACCAACAACACCTACATCGCGGCCATCAGGACCACTGGCAATGTCTATGCCTACGAGGCAGTGGAGCAGCTCAATATCAAGGCCAAGGACTTCCGAGACCTGCTGACAGTCGAGCCCTTCTCCCGGCAGGACATCATCACCCTCCAGGACCCTACAAATTTGGACAAATTCAATGACTCCAACTTCTTTCATGTTAAAAATAACATGAAAATAACCGACCCATGTGCTGGGCTGCATATCTGGTGCTTTGGCCAGATGGGTCATGCTGTGCTGTCTGTTCCTAAAACACATAGATAGGAAGGAACTGCCATCAGGCCAGGCCTTGAGATATGGTCTCATGGCCCCTTCCCAGCATGCAGGCCTTCTTTCTCAGAAGGCCTGGAAGTCTCATTCCAAATTTGGGAGACAAAAAACTGGAAAAAGTATAAATAAAGAGAGTTTCCTCTATATTGGGGGCCCGGAATTTGAAAGACACATTTTTTCTCTGGGCCTCCACAGAATTTAATAATAAAATGTAACTCCTATAGTAGGCACTGCAGTAGCCTCTGCTTCAGCAGCATGCTGTAACTGTAGTCAGCTGGCCAACTTAATAAAGGCTCTTAAATTTAAATTCTGAGTTGGTGATCTATCTCGCTGGGTGAATCCATAACACCCAGCTGAAGAAAAGGCCAAACAGGACCCATCTTAGGACCCATCTTATAATTTGAAAAATACCAATGCCGAGACCCGAGAAACACTGCAGAAGCTCTACAAGGAGTTCAAGGAGGATGAGGTCCTGGCGGCCACCATCAAAGTCCCAGAGAAGAAGGTGGACAAGCTGAATGCGGCCCACTATTTCACTGGGAAGGTTAGCGCCTCCTTCACCTCCACCTCCCTGGGTCCAGAGACCACCCACGAAGCAGCTGCCATGGACGAGGACGTGTTGCGCCACCAGCTTGTGAAGAAGAAGGGCTATGTGGCTGCACACCAACAGGGGCGACCTCCACCTGGAGCTGCACTGCAACATGACACCAAAAACCTGCGAGAACTTCATCAAGCTCTGCAAGAAGCAGTATGACGATGGCACCCTCTTCCACAGGTCCATCAGGAATTTTGTGATCCAGGGCGGTGACCCCACTGGCACAGGCACAGGTGGGGAGTCTTACTGGGGAAAACCCTTCAAAGTTCCAGAGACCACCCACGAAGCAGCCGCCAAGGACGAGGACGTGTTGCGCTACCAGCTTGTGAAGAAGAGGGGCTATGTGCGGCTGCACACCAACAGGCGCGACCTCAACCTGGAGCTGCACTGCGACATGACACCAAAAACCTGCGAGAACTTCATCAAGCTCTGCAAGAAGCAGTATGACGATGGCACCCTCTTCCACAGGTCCATCAGGAATTTTGTGATCCAGGGCGGTGACCCCACTGGCACAGGCACAGGTGGGGAGTCTTACTGGGGAAAACCCTTCAAAGATGGGTTCGGGCCCAGCCTCTCGCACATGGACCGAGGCATCCTCAGCATGGCCAACTCGGGGCCCTACACCAACAAGTCTCAGTTCTTTACTACCTTTCGCTCCTACGTTTCACCACCATCTTCGGGCAGGTTGTTGGGGGCTTTGACACACTAACAGCCGTGGAGAATGTGGAGAGTGACCCCAAAACGGACCGCCCTAAGGATGAGATCCGCATCGACTCCACCACGGTGTTTGTGGACCCCTACGAGGAGGCTGATGTGCAGATCGCCGGGGAGCGGAAGAAGACACAGCTCGCGGAGGCAGCCCCGAGAGCACAGTGAAGAAAAGTCAGTCCAAGTCAGGGAGCCAGGTCCCCCCAACCTACCGCCAGGGGGTGGGCAAGTACATCAACCCTGGGTTCGGGCCCAGCCTCTCGCACATGGACCGAGGCATCCTCAGCATGGCCAACTCGGGGCCCTACACCAACAAGTCTCAGTTCTTTACCACCTTTCGCTCCTGCGCCTACCTCGACAAGAAGCACACCATCTTCAGGCGGGTTGTTGGTGGCTTTGACACACTAACAGCCGTGGAGAATGTGGAGAGTGACCCCAAAACGGACCGCCCTAAGGACGAGATCCTGAAACGTGCTGCAGATGAGGAACCATTCACCAGCGCAGCTGTCCCCGTGGCCAGGAAGCAGCCCAGAGGAGGCTTCAAGGACTTGAGTGCGTGGTAGCAGCAGGCCTGCTGCTCGGACCCAGCCTGTGCCCAACCGGCTTCCCTGCTCCTGACATTGACACTACCTCAGCTCTCCTGAAATGCCTGCAGAACCCGGGGACAGCTACCTCTACTCAGGAGCTGTATCCTCTACCCCAGGGTTCTAAAAGATTCCTGTTCCCCTCACACCTCTTCTCCACGCTAAGATCCTTGGGTGGGCACAGCCCACCATCTCCTCCCGCTCAGCACGCTGAATTCTAACTCCGTTTCATCCTTGGTTTCTCACCCCAAACCTCAATTCCGTCAGTAAGTCTCGAAAGTTGTTCCAGAATGCACCTGGCTCTTCTCCTAGCTCTGATGCTCAATACTAGGCCCAAGCCCGGTCTCACCTGCCTCCTCCTCTGGCCCTCGCGCATGGCCACACCGACGCTGAGCCACCTTCCCACAGTTGCGGACCTGACAGTGGCTCTCCACTGTGCCCGTCTCTCTGTGGTCTCCCTGCCCATCACCTGCCTAGCTCCTCTGCACCTTCAGTCACAGTGGTCCCTCACTTCCTCACGACCCCTTCACACCACCCTCCAAGCTACAGATGTCTTTGAACTCACTCGGGAAAGGCTTTTTGCACCAGCGCTGTCTCCAAGAGCCTGACAGACCCAGGAGGTGGCAGGCAGGTGGGTGTGTGACAGCACAGGGCCCCGGCTGCCTCTGGAGGAGACCCTGTGCTCCTGTGCTCCCGTGGGAGTGGCGTGGGGCCTGTGGCTCAGCAGCAGAGTCAAGCACCTGCTACTGCAAAGGAGATGCTGGACATGGAAGCTTTGTTTCTGAACCTCAAACTGACAAAGAGGCGGGGGGAGGCTGTGTGCTCTCGCTTGGCAGTCCAGCTCCAAGGGGGCCTCCGGGCTAGGCCAGGCTGTAGCCCCAGGGAGCGGCCCCCAGGTCGGCCCAGAGCTTTTGACAAATGAGTTTTACATTCTGTAGGTTATTTTGGAGCTTAAATTGTAGTTTTCCAGAAATTAAAAGCACTTGGATTTTTTAAGTACCTGGTAAGGTCATCAGGTAAATTAAAGGACTTTTGAAAAATTTAAAAAAAAAAAGATCAACTGGTATAAAATACAGATGTAGCAGGAGAAATAAATACAGAACCTGGCTGGAGATCCTGGCTAGAACCTGGCTAGTCTGCTGGTCACTGCTAATCAACTGAACGCTGCCTCTGAGTGCCAGGCAGGTAATTAATCACTTTAACTATGAACAATCATGCTTAAGCTACATAGTCTTTACTCCCTGGAATGGAGATAAGAAACGCCCTAACCTTTGGAATAGAGATTGATGGGGGATTAAAATACTGGTATAAATACAGATGTAACAAGAAAATAAAGACAGAACATGGCTGGGGATCCTGGCTAGAGAACCTTGCTATGATGATCAACTGAATGCTGCCTCCGTGTCATTCCTTCTTTGCCAACTCCGTCCACACCTTTGGGAACCCCTTGACCTGCTGGGGTTGGACCCCAGCATAGTGATTTCCTAGGAACTAGAAGAAGTCACAGAAAGAGAAGGAAATATGGAAGAGGGATGTGCTCATAAAGATTTCCAAGAATAAAGTAATAGGTGAAATTTCAACTTCTTGAAATTTAATTTATCGGTTTAGAAATGTACGTATTGTAGAAAACTGAGGTAGTGAGAGGAAACATCCATAGTCATAACTCTGGGACTCTAATTGGAGTGAAGTTGGATTTATGTTTCTGCAAAGTTTCTTTGTTTTTTTTGTTTTAATATATGATAGTAAGGCCTGATAGTCAGTCTAATACATATTCAGAAACAGTATTACACCATCATATTTGTCTGATCAAATCTGTATCTGATATTCAGGAAAGAGTTATAAATCATCACCATGTTTCCTACCTCTGAGATGTTAGTGGATATCAAATATCTCATCTTTCCTGAGAATCCTGTGATTCTTTTACAGTAAGTCGAAACCACCACCTTTTCCACTGTACCAGAAAATAGGGATTCTCCCTATTTAAAAGTTACTTCATATGTATCATAAAGATCAAAGTAAAGAGTGATTTTTGTGTGTGTCTTTTTACCACACATCACTTTTCTCATCATTGTCAATATGGGATTTCACTTTCTTCCAAATCTTTGTAGTAGTTATGTCTTTATTATTCATGTATTTTTTCTTCCCCATACTTGAATTTAATTAATGATTTAGAGGCAGGTCTTAAGCTATTTCATCTTCTTTAGCTGGTATGCATTCAAATACTTAGAAATGAAGCAAATGATAATTATGAAACTTTGTAATATCGTGCTAGATCATGTTTTAATAAGCATCTCTAATGGCCATCTATCTCTTTTATGAAATTTAACTTTATTGGAATAACTTCACAGCTGATTGGGATTCTGCTGTTCTACAACCCTTTATATTTACAGGTTAACTTTGCAGAAAAGTGTAAGGTATGTTAATTCTCTGTTTATTTCCCATAGGGAAAAAAAAAAGGACCTCAATAGTTACAGCCCAATTACCTTACAAGATAATAACCAGTTTGTGCATAATTTAACAATCATATCTTGTTACTTGCCCTAGTTGACTATGTACATCTCTATTTTTTAATTTTACTTTTAGAATATCTCATGTCATTTTGCTGAGTTTAATGGATTAAATAAAATTTTACCAGGTACTCACTAGCTATTTGTGTAAGAATTAGGTTCTAAAACATTGAGAAATGTGCTTCTATACAGCTCTTACAATATAGTGTGTATAACAGAAGATTATGTTAAGCAGGATAAAAACAGAGCAGATATCTGTCAAGCCACTGGAATAGTTCCTTCAATGACTGCCCTCACTGCACCTGAAATTTAAAGCATAATTCCTTTGAGGTATTCCTACCAAATTGGCCTGAAATCTCCCTGAAGTCTGCCCTAGAGATAAGAGTTCTGATATCATATCAATTTTCACAGATCATCTATACAAAATCTTAGCAACAATGTTCCAAGTCACTTCAATTTTCCTCCCTTCCTTCCTTCCTTCCTTCCTTCCTTCCTTCCTTCCTTCCTTCCTTCCTTCCTTCTTTCCTTCCTTCCTTCCTTCCTTCCTTCTTTCTTCCCTCTCCCCCTTCCTTCTTTCCTTTCTTTTTTTATTCATTCACTTATTAATTTTATTTTGTCCTAAGGTTCTATATTTTAAGGACTTTGATCATATGAGAATTACTACAATCTACTATATGTATTCCAGAAACTTAGGTGATGTAATTCTCTTTCCCCTAAAATATCAAAACAAAGTAAGTAACAGTTCAATTTCTTCATTGTAAGCATAGAAGAAATCCCATGGTAGATGAAATTAATCTACACTTCTCTGAAAGTAATGCTAAAATGTTTTTGTGGGACAGCATAGAAATAACCTCCCAAGATAAAAATTTACAAAGGTAAGGATTATATTTTCTCCTCACTAACCTTGTTTCCTTTTAATATTCTATCATGGATCAATTATTCATAGCATTTCCCAATTCCTTATTGAATTCATTTTAATAAGGAAGTCAAATACCTTTTGAAGCTTATGATTCACAAAGTAAATTAATTTTATTTTTACTTAACCTCTAAAGATATACCAAAGTGTTTTTATCTCACATGAGAGACTGATTAAAGTCCCACACAGTCAGGACATAGGATAATCTGTCCTCTTCTTGGATATAATGGTTCATTGGCATCGTATTAATCTAACTCTAGGTAATCAAAAAGAAAAATTCATGTATAACAATAACCAAAGAAATCCTATATCTGGACTGTCCTTTTATTACTGCTTGTCTGACCTTTCCTAGTCCTGTTCCAACACTTTTAAGATGATATTTAGGACTCTATTCAAAATGAGTTGACAACAATATTTTGTATTATAACATTACATTTTATTTTAATAATGTCACAACACAATGTCTAAAATTAAATTTTTCTCTCAAACAAAGATTGAGTTATAAAAACTAAAAGAAAACACTAGCTCGTTTGGCTCGGTGGATAGAGCATAGTCCTGTGGATTGAAGAGTCCAGGGTTTGATTCTGGTTAAGGGCACATGTCCCCTTTACAAACTAGATCCCCAGTATGGAGTGTGAAGGAGGCAGCCAATCAGTGATTCTCTCTCATCATTGATGTTTCTATCTCTCTTTCTCTCTTCCTTCCTCTCTAAAATCAGTAAAAATATATTTTAAAAAACACAGAGAAATATAAGGAAAGAGTATATTTTTGTGTTTTATTAAATTAAATGGTTGCATCTAATACTTAAATAGAACTGTGTTGGTCACTGGATTTATGAAGATATATGACAAGTTTCCTATTCTTAAGTAACTCACAAATTATGACAGCAAACTCATGGAAAAGCAGATCATTTTTAAATAGCACAGTATACGCAATGATAAGTATTAACATAAGTGAAACGAATCTCACTAAAAGTGACCAGAGAGCAGAGAAGATGCAATCTAGCCTTCTTAAGATGCAAGGGAGGCTTCTTAGTCAGGTGGCATTTTAGCTGAGACTAAGAGAGCAGTCCAGGAGAATAGGAAATCCTAAGAAACAGAGGAGATTACTCACAACAGCTGTCATTCTCCGAGTTCTGATGACATTTCAGTGTGTGTCCCATTTGTTCAATATTTATATAACCTCATTTAATCTTTTCAATGACTTGACAAAGTGGGAACATTTGTTCTCATTTTAAAGAACAGAAAAATAAGAGTCAGATTATATAACTTTTTCCAAGACAGCTCAGCATGTAAATGATGGCTCCAAGAATTTAACTAAGTCTGTCTGACTCCATTGATTAGTTTCATTAGGACTCAGCTTAATTTTAGTATTTAAACATTTCCTTAGCATCTTTTAAGTCTTGGACCCTGACCCTTCGGTTCCAGAGAAATAAAGGCAAATAAAAGGGAGCCATTTCCTGGGAGAAGTGCATTAGTGTGCCTCATTCTGTCACTGCACCTGTATATTTCCTCCCATTTTGAAAAACTGATAAAGCCAGTACAGTTTGTTTTTTTTTAAATGTTCATTCAGTTTCTAAAATGCAAAACAGGTATGCTACAGTTCATTGTAATTAATGATGTGCTTAATTATTACTTTGTGGGATTTTAATAACCTCTCATAACCTTGTTTATAAATAATTTCTCTAGAAAACATTTACACCATTCCATTCCTTTCTCCTCTTTTATTTTAAAATTCTTGGCAGACCCCATGGTACTTAGAGCTTTCATATCTGGCATGTAAACTCACATAAAAAATACTGTCAATGCGAATTTGACGGTGGCGTTATCATTTGGGGAATAGCCTTTCCAACCCAGTAATAATTTGCTTATATTGTTATCATTAAAAAATTCAGGAGAGGTGGTTATATTTCACTCGCTTCAAAGCTCCCATACTTGATTTTCCCAACTCAGATAATAATGTCACTTAAAAGTTTTCAACTTAACTTTCTGTTGTTTAAGCCACCAGTCTGTGGTATTTGCTATCACAGCCTGAAGTACACCGATACACTCACCTGTCATTGACTCCCAGGTTCTCAGTTCTGCTCTCCTGACATAAAGATGAAACACTGCTTTTTTTCTGGCCCTGACGTTATTTGAATGTTAGCATTGTTCTTTAATCTCCTTCAACATCATCACTCCTTCCATCAGGACTATGGGAAGAGGCCCAGTATTCTCTATTGCTTAAGATCTGACGCCAGAATATCAAGTCAGAAATTCACCCAATCGTATAGTAAAAATATCACCTACAAATAGGCATTTACATATTTTAAAGGATCTGTAATCTTTAATACTGGGCTTAACATTTAGGGAAGTACCTCAGATTATGATGACATTGTTATCAACATTTTTAATTATTTATCTATAAGGCCATTTGTACTAGCTTTGTAAGATATTTTTTCAGTAATATATGTTGCATCTGATATGTGATATCCTTTCAAAATAAGCAAAAAAACCCAAACCTCATTTTAAGTTGTGTAAAGGCTAAAATAATTAGTAGAGTAACTTATAATGCAATAATATGAATGCCCCATATATATCAGATTTCAGAAACAAATTGTTTCATAATCAATTGAATACACTTGAACCTTTAGCTTTTGCATATTATAAGATGAGTGTAATTTGAAATATTTATCTTGAGAAATCTATGTAATAAAACTTTGATTCTTATACGCATTCTGACAGGTAAACACATATTTGAACTATCCCTGGGAATACTGCTATAATAGTAATAATGTCTATCAAATATTCAAAAAGCTTATTTAATTAAATATAAATAGTCATTTTTTTCAATTTATACCAACTTTTACACACATCTATATACCACACAAAAGGAAAGTTAAATTAACAAAACTCCAAAATATAATAATCAGTCATAATAACTATTCACATTAGAGAAGAATACAAATCTTAAACCTATTTCCTAAAACTATTAGACTTAATGTGACTCTCAATATTAAAATCCTATCTAATAAAAGAGAAACATGGTAATTAGCATACAACTGCTACCCTTCCCATTGGCTGATCAGGGCAAAATGCAAATTAACTGCCAGCCACGATGATAGCCGGCAGCCAGGCAGCTTGAAACTAACATGAGGCTTGCTTGCTTCAGTGATGGAGGAAACCAATGTTCCCCACCTGCCTTGCAGGCGTCTGAGCCT
>NW_006289093.1:181347-181821 GCF_000327345.1 Myotis davidii
GGGGCAGCGCTCCAGCCCCCTGATTGGCCCTGATCTGTGCGTGACAGGGGGTGATGCCGCAACCTCCCAATCCGCCCTGCTCTGTGCATGACAGGGGGCGGTGCCCCAACTCCCCAATCGGCCCTGCTCTGAGCCCGACCAGGGGCTGCACCGAGGGATGGGGCCTGCCCTCTGCCACATGGGAGCAGGTCTAAGCCAGCAGGTTATTATCTCCCGAGGGGCCCCAGATTGTGAGAGGGCACAGGCCGGGCTGAGGGGCCCTCCTCCCCCTGAGTCCACAAATTTTTGTGCACCGGGCCTCTAGTACGTTAATAAAGTGCCTAGAACAGTTTACACTAAATAGTAGATTGCTAGTATTTTGCAGTCATGTTTCTTTTAAAAATATTATACATAATATAAAAATCAATAAATCAAGTTTTATTTAAATGGTAACCATAAGTATAAATGCAAATATATATGCACAAGACTTATTTT
>NW_006289093.1:182444-184809 GCF_000327345.1 Myotis davidii
GTTTCACATTGTCAGTAATTTAAAAAGTCATTTACCAACTCAAAAGATCTGGGGAAATGTTAAAATTTTTAAAATTGAGTGTCTGATCTTTTATTTACTTCATCACTTTTTAAGGAAAATATTAAGTGAACTACAGGTCCGGTACAGGAATTCATGCACCAGTGGGGTCCCTCAGATTGGCCTGTGGGATTGAGCCAAAAACAGCTCTCCAACATCCCCCAATGGTTCCCGAATTGCAAGAGGGTTCAGGCCAGGCCGAGGGACGCTACAAGTGCACAATCAGGGCTGGAAAGGGATGTGGGAGGTTAGCCAGCTGGGAGGGATCATGGGAGGGCTCCAGAGCATTTCCATCCTGTCTTGCTCAGTCCTGATAGGCTGGACTCTGGCAGCAAGCTACCCTACCAGTCGGAGTGTCTGCTCCCTGGTGGTAAGTGCATGTCATAACAACTTTTCGACCAGTCGACTATCTGCCCCCTAATGGTCAGTGCACCTAACAGTGACTGGTTAACTGGTTGACTGTGTGCCCCTTGGTGGTCAATGCATCTCATAGTGAGCTATTGAGAGACCTTAACATATCATTAGCATGTTATGCTTTGATTGATTGAACGGGTGACTGGATGACCAGACACTTAGCATATTAGGCTTTTATTATATAGGTTTATGCAAAAACCTTCTCATTTTATCTAAAATATTTAGGTACAACTCCAGAAATTATTTAACTGAATTAATAGCATTGATGGTACAGAAAATTGAATTGGATTCAATGCCCAGCAAATACTAAACTTAATAAATTCACTTTGTTATATACTAGTGTGACCAAAAGTAAAATATTGTTTGTGTATATAATATTAACACCTGAGTAAAGCATAATGAGCGTAAGTATGCATCTTAAAAAAAAAACAAATAAGATCCTTTGAAATGTGTCAGCTTTCTTCATATTATTCCATACATCTACATGGTTTTTATTTGTTATAACCTAAAACTTAGTTGATAGTCATTTAAAAATTTTAAGTAAGTAACTTTCCCAAAAGTAACTCAACATAAAAGGTCCTAAAATTTTTTGAAGACATTTTGATGCCATTAGGAAAATAAGGTAGGATATCTAAAGGTAAAATATGACATATTGTATATGGCTTCTACATTAACTAAATCCTATTATAAGCTACAGAGATATAGATTAAATAATAATGAGACATTAAAAAGTAAAACTTTAAATATATATAACACTTTAATTTGCCTATGTGTGAGTCCATATGTCCTCCAAGAGAGCTGTTGTTAGGGGCTGACTCTGGCTCTCAGTAAATTCATTTTCAGCTTGTTCTGAAGTTACTTATTGCCACAACTAAGAAACAAAAAAAGACAACACCGCTTCCAACAAAGGTCAAATTCATGGCTAGAAAATGGAATGAGTGTCATGATCTAATTGTTATAAACCACAAAATCTAAGGAGACAGTGAAACTATTAAAATTTAGTAGTTTATATTGATTTGATCAGGATACAATTGCTCAGAATGTTTATAATGTACACCCAAGAAACGAAGAGCACAATATGCTGCCATTTTGAAGCTAACCAGTTGGGATATGATATGACAGTGTTTAGACTAGAAATAGACCAGTGATTTATCACTGAACATTCAGTGCTGACAGGTAGATTAAATAAACAACATATCACAGATTGGAATTGGCCCTTGCATAAGAAAATCCGCTAACTGAATTTGAAATTAATGCTATCAACTTGTGTCTTCAGGAGAAATGAAATTTAACCAAGTGATAAATATAGAGGACTTTGCTGGTGCAGAAGCAAAAAGAATATATTAAAATGAGGAAAGAAGTTGAATAACAGAGGAACCAAAAGCAGCTAGTGAAAAGCGTAAGTATGTAATTGCACATCCTGCCCACTAAGCAGATAGCTTTGAAACATAAACTGTTACTTAAAGTACTAGAAGCCCGATGCATGAAATTCACCCAAGAGTAGGCACTTGCTGCCCCAGCTTTGTCTGGAAGGTCATCCTAACGGTCGTTCAGCTGTTCCGCCACTTGGTAGGTTTTCATATTACGCTTTTATTATTATAGATAAGGCTAACGTTTTATAGTCACATATTTGAATTCTAGGTACAATTTAAAGTTCTTGTCCAAACTCTTAAAAAAATATTATATATCAGAGAAAATGATACTATAATAGTGTCTTAAAATGGTATTTGTATTCTTTGAGAGATTCACCATTAGCAAAGAACAAATAATTCAAAATCTTTTATGATAGAAATGTTGTAAGTAACCTGACTTTCTTCCTATGTCGGCCTCATTAAATTGCATGGGAAAATTGTTTAATATATGAACAGCATGTTGCGGTGTTTCATAATGAAAA
>NW_006289093.1:185740-189795 GCF_000327345.1 Myotis davidii
TGAAACATAAACTATGACTACTGTCCTTATTTTAACATCAAAAAGTTAACTGTGTCTCTATTTTAACTTTTATGGACACAGGTAAATGCATGTATTTACTTTAGATGCCATGATCTAATAAACCTATGAAAAAATACTAGCATACTATGAGTCTACACTGAAAAATGTAAAGTTAAAACAGTAATCAAATGCCTCTGAATTTACAGCATGCTCTTTTATGAAGTCACTAATTAGTGTAATAAATCAAGTGGACTGTTTTTGTCCTAGTAAAAGAGGTAAAACAAATATGTAACTCTGAATCCATAATAGTATGTATTTTTCATTGGAATAAATGGAGATATCTGACATTTTAATAGTTGAGGATTTTTAATAGGCTTAATAGTTTAAAATAATTTTATATGTAGCTAGGAAAGTTTTACTCTAAGTTTTTTTATATGAGTCTACTCAATAGGAATGATATAAGCTAATTAGATTATCAGAATTAACAAAAACGCATTATACTCATACATGGAGTATGGAAATAAAGATCTGAACAAAGAGTTTAAATTGTTTTCTTATACTTATGAAGTGATAAGTTTTATACATAGAATTTATGCTACTTAGAACATTTATATTTTTAAAAAGACATAGGTAGTACATGCATATTCCCCATTCATTGTCACAGTGGAAGAGCTATATTTTTTAAATCTAAGGTTTATGACTTTTTATTTTAAAAAATCATTGGGTTATAGGGTAGTATTTACTATTGATGAGAAAAATAATAGAATATAACTCAGAAAGTGATACATGATCCAACAGGACATAATTAATTTTAGAGTGATTATCTTGATGGCTCCCACAGAAGTCTATCTGAAAACTTCATGGATAAACCACAAAATGCCTTTGTGAATATAAGTACCTACTGTATATTTGTAACATACAATTTTGGCTGAGGTTCACATGGAAATCAAATGTTAAAACAAGCAGTGTAATAAATGCTTTCACATGAAATTTTAAAATATGCCCCTTTTGCTTACTTGCAAACACTTTAACTAAGAATATAATAGATGTGGTGTGTTATTAAAATCTCTACTGCTAAACCATTTACATCCAGAAATAAATATCTACTAGAGGCCCGATGTACAAAATTTATGCGAGGGGCTTGGCCCTCGCAGCCCCAGCTTCATCCACATGTACAAAATTTATGCAAGGGGCTTGGCCCTCGTAGCCCCAGCTTCATCCAGAAAGTCACCCGGAAGGTCGTCTGGACAGCCGTTTGGTCGATTTGATATTACACTTTTATTATTATAGATAGCTTGACTTTAGGCTTGAAAAGTCAGGCAAATGACAGGGAAATCTGATGTCCCATCTCAAACTGGAATTCAGTTAAACTTTACACTTTCTATGAAATTTAACTTTTCATAAAGCCTCTTACCAATAACCAAAGTCAAGAAAAATTGCAGAAGAAATTGCTAAGATAAAGGTAGAAACTCAAATTTAAGCAATAATTAGAATTTACTATCAATTAAAAATCTTTATTGAGGTCATGATAAGTCCATGCTACATGCTATAGAACATGAAATCTGATAAGCAACGAAGTTAAATAATACCTTGCTGATTGTGTAGGGCTCAACAATAATGGTTATTTATGCAAATTAAGAGGAAGGGGAAAATAAAGGTGTTCACACCACCAGAAATAACTTGCTGCTGTTGGTTGAGTAAACCATGCATGGTGAACCTTGGGACAAAAGAAATATTCCTAATGAAATTTGATGTCGGGGCCCTTGATACTACACATGGACATAGGATTTTGTCTGGGGTCCAGCAGGGAATTGCAAAATATCTCTTACCAAAGACTCTTTTATCTGCTGAGATACCATCTTTTGTTAACAATAAAGCTTTGGGAAAAACTCAAAGAGTGATAGGAAAAGCTGAAAATCAAGTAGCCACATGTGTAAAATAACTCAGTCCCTGCCTGGAAGGCTCAATTGGTTACAGCAGGGATCTTCAAACTATGGCCCGCGGGGCACATGTGGCCCACCGAAAACATTTATCTGGCCCTCCGGGTGTTTTTGCCGTTGTGTGCATAGGAATTTGTTCATAGTGTTTTTTTAAACTATAGTCCGGCCCTCCAATGGTCTGAGGGACAGTGAACTGGCCCCCTGTTTAAAAAGTTTGAGGACCCCTGGGTTACAGTATCATCCTTTACAGGAAAAGGTTGCCTGTGGGTGTGATTTCCAGTCAGGGCACATACTTAGTTTGAGTGTTCCACTCTCAGTCCCAGTAAGTACAGGAGGCAACCAATGGATGGTTCTCTCTCACATGTTCTCTCTCTCTCTCTTTTCATCTCTCTCAATCAATAAAAACATATTCTTGAGAGAGGATTCAAAAAAAGAAAAAGAAAAAAACACAACTCAGGTGATAGATTGGGAGGAAAATGTTTTAAATGAATCATATTAGATTATTGATTCTATAGAGAAAAATAAGACAAAAGGATATTTGTATTTCTCAAAATCTATGGAGCAAATATATCATTATTTTTGTTCTAAATTTGAGATAGATGATAATAATACCCACAAATTTTAATCATCAGCAGAATTTAATATATGCTAACTTAGTGTTTTCGGGGGCAAGTTGATAGGAAACAGTTATTTTCTTTGATTCTGCTACTTGAAGAATTTGTCAGTGACCCCTTAATTTCACAGAGCAAAACTATTGAACCTTATGCTGATGTGACCGATAAACAGCATTTTACTCAAGATAATTTTTCATGGAGCAGAATGGTTTACAACCAAAGGATGGAACAACTATAATGAACTAAACACTTCTTCAAGCATATTTTACAACTGCACTGCTGTTGAAAATATTTTCCCCTACTCCATATGTGTCCCTTGGGCTTCAGCTTAAAAGAGAAAATCAGCTTTATTTAAATATGTTTTCTGTCACTGGTGGTTATTGGATTGCTTTCTTTACATAATTATCAACAAGAAAGTTGTGGTATTTAAAATAAAGTATTCTTCCACGCCAAGACATAATTCCTCTTCCAAATCAAAGTTGTAATTCAAAGTTCTGGCCAAAAGCAATTCTATTTTGTAAAGTTCCCAAAGTTACCAAAGTAAAGCTGAGTGATAAAAATCATTAGTAGATAATATTTTCAGTTGTGCCTTTTAGTTACTTTAGCAGATACAATATTGGCTTCTTCTTGTCACAGTAAATTAGCTATGCAATTACTAGAAGCAAGAAATAGATTTACATTATGTAAAAATGGTCTGCCTAAGATTAATTATGAACAGAGAACGAAAAATGTGCCAATATTGAAATAGCAGCACCAGGGGGACATTCAGATCCAAGTGATTAAATTAGTCTTTTGGCTAGATGATAACTACTTCTCAGTCATCAAATTAGTGAAATGCAGGAATCAAGAGTCATGACTTTCCTTAAAATAAGAGGATCGATACCAGATTTTTATACCTTACATGGGGCATCATTTGATTTTATCTGTTATTAATTCTCCTCTTGCAACTTTATTCATACATATCATTTAAAATTCTGGTAAGACAAACTAGAAAGTTTATTGAGTTTCCTGTGAATCTGCTTTCAGTTTTTTAACAGTTGTGGTTTAGATCCAAGCTTTATAATCTGTGTTATATTGATTTTTATTTTAATAGAAATTGTAAAATTTTACACTGAAATTTTTAAAAATTAAAATTTAAAGTGTACCTTTTAATTATTCAAAAAATAGATTTTCTATTTATTTATTTATTACATATTATAGAATCATAAATCATCTATGACAGAAAGTTTCTTCTAGGCTCTGGGATAGATATACCAGCAAACCAAACCAACAAACTATCTGAAGTTTACATTATGGAGACAGAAAATGAAGAGGAAATCAGTAGATCAAATGGTAAAGGAGATGCAATAAGAATGAAAGGGGGAAAAATAGAAAAAGGAGAGGAAAATGGATGATGGGGAAAAGGGGTACATTTTGCAATTTAAATCGTCAGGAAAGGTCTCATTTAGCATGTGAGAAAAGACCTAAAGGAGGGCAGAGCATGTATCACGGTGGTATCTAG
>NW_006289093.1:189849-190319 GCF_000327345.1 Myotis davidii
CGGAGTGTAAATCTTTAGATAGGAGCATTCTTGGCATGGTCCAGGTACAAGAAGGAAGTTAATGTGACTATACAGTATAATGGCTTATTATTTTCCAGCTTCATGTGCTTAAAATGTACCACAGTAAAAATAACCAATAGAAAAGAAACAGGTATTTATTTATAGCTCAAATGACAAAGGATAAATATGCTTAATGTTATATCATGTTTAAGGTAGATCTGGACAGTTTCATGCAATAATAACAAAAAATATGTATCTCTAAGCAACTCAGTGCCCCTCCTAACTACTGTGATAGTTTGCTGTGAACTAGAACTAGAACCTCCAGGAGCCCAACCCTTCATCACAGTACATAGCTTAGAAAGCTGTGTGTTAGACTTCAGCTCAAGACAGGTATCCACAGCAGTAAATAACCATGGTGATCCTAAAAACATTCATCATTTTCCCTAATCAAGCAATGCTCATTAAAGCAA
>NW_006289093.1:190338-198476 GCF_000327345.1 Myotis davidii
ACAGGAAATATAAATAGAAATACAGATATGTTGACATAAATATGTGTTTTACAGAGGAGCTCCATTGACAGAAAAATATATGTACTAATAGAGAGATGTATGTATCTACATAATTTGCATATAATTAAATATTACCACTATTTCTAAAAGTTTTAGCAGTAGATTTTTTTTAAGTTAATCCTCACCTGAGGATATTTTATGGATTTTTGAGAGAGAATAAGGGGAAGAGAGCCAGATAGAAACAACATTGTGAAAGAGAAACATTGAATGGCTGTTTCCTGTAAGCACCAAGAGTGGGCATTGAACTCTCAATCTATGTACGCTTCAGAATTGAACCTGAAACCTTTTGTGTATCAGATGATGCGCCAATCAACTGAGCCACCTGTCCAAGCTCATTTTGTATTTTAAAGTGTTAAATAAAAATAAAAGTACACCATTTTTATAATGTAATCTCATTGTAGACTTAAAATATTCCTATTTACCTTACAAAAGAATCTATATATATATAAGCCTAATATGCAAAGTGTCCCCTTGGGAGTTCGACCAACCGGGAGTTCAATTGCTCGCTATGATGTGCACTGACCATCAGGGAGCAGCATAGAACAAAGGAAGGGCCTGGCCTGCAGGCAGGAGTCAGGAAGAGAGGCCCCACCCATTATTATTAGGGCTTCTTAGTTTTAAAAAATCAAAATTGTCTGTTATTGGGGATCTGAGAGATTCTGTCTAAATAATATGCATAAATTTTGTTAAATAAACTTTTTGACACTTAATTATATTGACATTTTAAAATTAGTTCTAGATTTTTAAATGTGATGGAAAATGAAATTGCTGGATAATTGTCTTTGTATGAATAAAATAGTATTCAAATTTTATAAGGTACATTACTACTTTTATTTTCTGCAACTAGAGGAAAAATGTATTATGGATATATCATTTAATATAATGAAATGAAAAGTAAAGAATTAATCACCCAGGTTATTCTTGAAGCTTCCAAAAAACAGTACTCTCAGACTCTTTGAATTTCACTTATTTCTCTCAACTAAAGATCCTCAACATGAATATATATATATAATTAACTCCTGCCAAGATCTTCAGTATAACTGTTTCAGTAAGAGCTCATTACAAAATACATACATGATTAAATATGTATACACATACAAATATGCATATGTATACAAATAAATAAACACAATCATGAATCTATCTTTGTTTATCTCCAGTACAATGTCAGCAGCCCTGCTTTAAGGAATTTACTTTTTTACATATATCTAGACAAAAAATATTCAGAAAACATACAGTGACTGATATTTCTGATTACTCTCAATCTGAGATGTTTGGAAGAGCTGATGAATACAAATGCAATGAAAAAAGAAAATAAAAAAAGCTACTCATATTTAGCCTTCTATCATAAAATTTTAAAAAGAGGCATGATGAAACCTCAGTTTGCAAAGTACACTCAAATCCTGTTTAAGAGCCAATAATGAGTGGATTTCATGTAGAATTGTGTAGGATGGACCAAAAGAAAATTGGCAAGGTAAATATACATGATACATAGTGAGACTTAAACAAAGGAAACTAGTAATGTATGTCTATTTATTGTTAGGATAATTTATGTGACTTTCTTATGTTTGAATCTAAGTGTAAGTATGCATAATTTAATGTATTTCAGATTAACATCATGTAGGACTATTATTTCACAGAGATATTTCAAGGAACACTGAGTGTATCCTGCTTTCTTGGAGATAGGGCAGCAGCCATGCATTTTGGGGTTGTTTTCTAGTATAATTTAACAGCTCCTATCTTTTAGTCAACCTAATATTAATTTTAGTATTTAAAAATTTTACTTACATAGTTTTTTAGCAACTGTTGATATTTTAATGATGGTGTCTTTTATATTACATAATGAGTATCATGATTATATGGGCTGAAAGAACAAATTCTAAAGTGGAACATTAGGATAAATACAGGGTGTCTCAAAAAATGTATGTGTACACATTTTGAATGATTATAAAGTTATTGTTTATTAATATACATTTCCATTTCAAAATTCACCCATTATTTCAAATTAGTTAAACCTTAAAAAGAATAAAAATTAAGGGAGTTGTCAGCTGTTAAAGTGTGTATACATTTTTGGGGGACATCCTATATTCTGTCTTTTAGTTTATTTCACAACACAGCTATAAATATTGTCCACCTGTCAATATGAAATTCTATATACTCCATAAACACTTATTCATAACTTGAAAATTAAAAAGAGGTGAAAACAGTGTCTTTTTTAATTTAGAAGTGATAATTGTTTGATATAGTCTTTTTTACTTTTCACTAAAACTCATAGCCTGAGTAAGCAGTTAACTCATCAGAATTTCACAGCTTTTTTAGGAATTAAGAGTTATTCTGGCCATGAATGTCCTAAATACATAACCATTATCAACTTACAAGCTGTGATTAAAGAATTCATCATTATAAGTCAGAACCAGATATTTATAGTAGGTAGATTGATTACAGAGGTGTACCTCTCACATACTCAAAGCACCACTAGTATAGAAGTCAAATGCATCTAAACATTTCAGGGCCATTTGTATTTTGGTGTGTGAATTGCGTTTCTACTAACATTTTTTAACAATAGAGAACATAGTAGTTTATTAGTTTCAAACTATACCATTCCATAAAGTGCAGATGCAGGATGCCTGCGTAATGATGTGATAAATCAGTCAATTGATAGCTGACAAAATATCATTAGCATTGCTTTTATTTAATAGTGGGAATAAGAGAGTTTTAAAAATTGATCTCCAGGTAATGACTACAGATAATTGATTTAACATTGAATTTTGCATAGAATGATAAACTGCAAATCAGTAAGACCACTAATTAAAACTATAAAATATTTCTAAATTAATTTTTCTAGACATTTCCCCAAAAAACAATTTAAAATTTGTTATATATCATGACAATAACAGTATTTCACATTACATATAGAACATATACTCTTTTTTAAGTGTTCTGAGAACACTTTAATACTGTGATATTATTTAAATGACATTTTACAAAGCTGATGTTCCTTTTCTTTTTATCTCCAAAGTATAACAACAATATTGTATTTACCTGCCATAAAATGTATTTTTACGTAGTTCAATATGATAGAATCTCTAATTCAATGCTAGTATTTTTCATGACCTAACATTGCAAGGTATATATATTGCAAATATGTAATGATAGAGACAGGAACAGGGAAAAAAAGAGCTATTGGTTATAAATTTTCAAGCATACCATGTTCTGATTGTCTGAATATTATATCAGTTATTTCAAGTTGGAAAGTGTTTTCCTTTGGAAGCAATTAGATACAAGTTGGGTAGTTGGTTCCAAGGTAACTCCCCCCAAAAAGCTGGGATCTGAGATATGGAGTATTAAAAGATTCCTAAAATTGTTTTCCATTATTTTCCCTTGTCATATAAGAAAAAGTGTATATTTCTTGGTTTATTGATGTATGTCCTGTGTTAAATAGGCAAAAATAAGAACTTTATACTGAACATTAGACACTAATTCACAAATTTTATTTCCTAGGGCAATTAAATTTTAATTCATCAAGCAAGATAAGGTCACTGATCCAGTGGGAAGTAAATCTACACATCTAATAAGTAAGGGTTAGGAATACATATAGAAATTATAACACAAACAAACCCTCTCCCCCTACCCCCCCAAAAAGCCTTCTTCCAGTGATACCTACCTCTAATGATAGGTGCACAGTAGAACCTTTATAAGTACCTTTAAACATTTTCTCATACTATAGTGGTGTTCATTACATTGATCAGATCATACCTGAGACTTTAGTCTTTGACCTCCCACTTGAACAAGTGATAAGCTAGGTGTACAGTAGTTGACAAACTATTTTGACGATTTTTTACCACTGCATTCAACACCAGGTGCACCATTCCCATAGAGATGTGTAATCCACCATAATTATATTAGGACATGAAGTTGAAATTTTGGAGTCACTAAATTCTGTATCCACTGTGACCCTAATATTTACACTCTGATACTAATAGTACTTTCAATCCATTTAAATGTGTTTGAAGGAATTGTCTCTGTCTTCATCTGAGGTAACTCTCAAGTTAAATTTAACTTAAGACTTAAAGAAGTCAATGAGAAACAGAAAGGAATTTTGACCCTGATAGCAATGAATGGCAGCAGAGGGCCAGAGAGGTAGCAGGAGCTAGAGAAATGACTATCTTTAGAAGATGTGAGAGTTAGAAAACAAAAGAGAACCTGGGGCATTTTAGGGTGCTGATTGAGATAATGCAAAGATTCAGTGTTTTGAAGTAACTTATTTTGACCATCTAGATAGGGATAAAATAAAAATATATGTCAATTCAACGTCTGATGTAAAAGTTACATAAAAATGATTCATGTTCAAGGAATTCTAAATGCATCTATTCTTGTAGCCTATATTTATTTTGTTGAAGGAGCTCATGAGTTACTTACTTATCAATTATTGAACAAAATGATTTAACTCAATGATTTTCAACTTTTTTCACCTCATGGCACACATAAAATCATTACTAAAATTCTGTGGCACACCACAAAAATTATACATTTTGCTCATCTGACAAAAAAAAAAATGGTAAAATTTTGATTTCTTCACACGGGATGGTTATTGTCATTTTTTATTTGAAAAATCTAAGGAAAAAGAGGTCAACCCCCCTGACTAAATACTGACTAAATAGTCAAGTATTGCCTGTTGTAAAAACTATTGTGGCATACCAGTATTTGGTAGCACACTGATTGAAACCGCTGATCTAATTGAACACAAAACTATAGCACATGTAATAATACATTTTGATAAATCTTCCTCTCTTTTCTTTCACCCCATCTCTTCTCTCTCTCCTTTACTCATTTCTACACAGTTTATTTTATTTTATTTTCTGTTCATAATAATTTACTTTATTACTAAAATGTATTCCATACTTTATTGAAAACATGTGTACATTTGTAGATTCACTTAAGGCCTACCAGTCAAGGAAAATCATCTTCTTATCACTCAGAATTCTAAGCAACACTCCAGGATTCTATTCAGGAAGCCAATGCAACCACCAGAGCAGCATCTTTCTACCACATCACACCCCTGCTCATGGGACAGTCTCTAAGAAAGGAGACAGCAGTGTTGTATAGTGAATCAGACTTCAGTTCATATCTGGGTCCTACTCATTTTTGTCTGTGTGAAACCAGGAAAATTATTTCCTGTATTGGTCTTGGATTGTGCTTTAGTGTTATTTTTTTATTTTATTTTATTTATTACTAGAGGCCCCATGCACAAAAATTTGTGCACTCGGGGGGGGGACCCTCAGCCCGGCCTGTGCCCTCTCACACTCTGAGACCTCTCGGGCAATGACCACCTGCTGGCTTAAGCCTGCTCTCTGAGGGATTGGGTCTAAGCTGGCAGTCTGACATTCCTCTAGCAGCCCGGCAGCCCTCAGGGGATGTCTACTTGCCAGCGGGGAGCAGACCTAAGCTGCAGTCAGACATCCTTAGCACTGCTGAGGAGGCAGGAGAGGCTCCCACCACCACCACTGTACTGGTAGCCGTCAGCCTGGCTTGTGCCTGAGCAGAGCCCTTTGGGAGCACACTGACCACCAGGGGGCAGCTCCTGCATTGAGCGTCTGGCCCCTGGTGGTCAGTGTGTGTCATAGTGACCAGCCATTCCCAGTCATTCTGTTGTTAGGGTCAATTTGCACATTACCCTTTTTTAAAAATATATTTTATTGATTTTTCACAGAGAGGAAGGGAGAGGGACAGAAAGCTAGAAACATCGATGGGAGAGAAACATCAATCAGCTGCCCCCTTCACACCCTCCACTGGGGATGTTCCCTCAACCAAGGCACATGCCCCTGACTGGAACTGAACCCGGGACCCCCCAGTCCGCAGGCCAATGCTCCATCTGTGAGCCAAACTGGTCAGGGCCACATTACCCTTTTATTATATAGGATAGAGGCCTGGTGCACGGGTGGGGGCTGTCTGGTTTGCCCTGAAGGGTGTCCCGGATCAGGGTTGGGGTCCCACTGGGGTGCCTGACCAGCTTGGGTGAGGGGCTGATGTGTGTTTGCAGGCTGGTCACAACCTCTTTAGGGTGAGTGTCCCCACTGGGGTGCCTGGCCAACCTTGGTTGAGAGGCTGATGGGTGTTGCAGGCTGGTCAACCCCCCCCCCAGTGGGGACCCTCACCCCATGAGGGTTTGGCCAGCCTGGGTGAGGGGCTGAGGGCCATTTTCAGGCTGGCCAGGCACCCCCAGTGATGGAAGCTCTCAGCCTCTCCTTTTTTTCTTTTTCTTTTTCTTTTGGGATTTATTTACCTTCTATAATTGAAACTTTGTAGCCTGGAGTGGAGTTCAGAGCCCCCCAGGAGGGAAGCTTGCTTTCCTCCGTCGCCAGGGGCAACCCAAGTCTCCAGCTTCATGGCCACGGCCAGCTGAAAGCAGGCATCTGGGGTTTATTTACCTTCCATAATTGAAATTTTGTTGCTTTGAGTGGAGCTCAGAGCCTGCAGCGGCAGCTGGGAAGCTTGGCTTCCTCCATCATTGGGGCAACCAAGCCTGCTACTTTGCTCCAGCTCTGTGGCTGCCGGCCGCCATCTTGGTTGGATTATTTTGCATATAGTCGCTCTGATTGGCTGGTGGGCGTGGCTTAAGGCATAGCAAAGGTACAGTCAATTTGCATGTTTGTCTTTTATTAGTGTAGATTTTTTTTAATTTAAATTATTTGTTGTTGAAAGTATTACATATGTCTCCTTTTTCCCCATTGAGCTCCCCAGCTGCTCCCACCTCCCAGCACATGCCCTCACCCCTGCCCCTGCCAGTGTCTGTGTCCATTTGGTTTTGGTTATATGCATGCATACAAGTCCTTTGTTTGATCACTTATCTGCCTGCCTCCCACTCCCATCCTCCTCTGCCTTCCCTCTAAGGATTGACAGTCTATTTGATACTTCTATGTCTCCGGATCTACTTTTGTTCATCAGTTTATGTTGTTCATCATATTCCACAAATGAGTGAGATCATGTGATATTTATCATTCTCCAAGTGGCTTATTTCACTTAGCATAATGCTCTCCAGGCTTCAAGCAAGACCATGCTCATGATTTCTCATATGTCTACACTATGAGGCACACTAATGGAATGCTCATTACTATTGCTGTGTCAGGAAAATATTGGGCCCCTAATTGGGGTGAGATTGAAATGGAGTTTAACTTAAGGATTAGAGAAAAGTGATGAAAACAAGTGCAACATTTATTTTGAAGATAACTCAAATACATAGCACTTAAAAAGACACATGAAGGACTGCCATGAAATCTTCTAAGTGCTAGTTGTTTGAATGCTTCTGAGATGATCTTGTGAACAAAATGATTCTGTACAATTACATTACTTGCACAGTCACTTTGTCCAAAATAAATTAGCACTGGAGCAGGATCTTTCCAGCTTCTGGCATGACAAGTAATTAATGAAACTTTTGTGAAGAAAAAAAGAAAGTAAAATAGATTGACATAGAGGGTGGAACCTGCTGCAGAGCTTTGCACACACTGGGCACACCAAACCTTCTGCTAATTCTGGCATAAAATCACCCAGTGCAGAAACTAACAATGATGGAAGTAAGCAGTTATGCAATAGACATAGAACAAAGGACTGAAGGACAGGTGCTGTCAGGTTCCTGAAGAAACTCGCTGAAGGTTTATAGGCTTATGTTCTCCCACTTTTTAGTAGCTTAGATGAGAGCTTGCATAGTAGGTCTAGGTGAGGTCGATAGAACAAGTTGACACTGACAATAAACTCCAGAGATTCCCCCTATATAACATGCCCCTTATCTGACCACTGAGTTCCTATTTTATAGTTTTATAGATGTTGGCTATGATCCCAGTAAATATGTAGAGTATTACAGGAACAGGGACACTCTCTGCTGGACTCTATATAGTGATAAATGCTGATGATATATATCTGGCCTAAGCCAGGGGATACTGAAGGTTGGGTAGAGGGAGGGGTTATGTGTACTCCACTCAATGTCTTCCTTTATTTTTCCCCAATAAGCCCTATATATCTTCATTAATTGTGAGTACCTTGAGCCCTTTGCACAATGGTTTTCAGTTCTTATCACACTCTTT
>NW_006289093.1:198514-207679 GCF_000327345.1 Myotis davidii
GACCACTTGAACTGAGTACACAGTTACCTAAATGTTATCTTCAAAGTGTGTCTTCACTCTCAAATATCGGCCTTGCTTTCCTTCAATCAGATTTCAGGGTTCCCTTTTATTTATCTAACCCAGATTACCTACTGTGGTGGTAAGTTTTATTTATTCCTTTTCAACATCAATCATTGGTAGGCTTCATTACCCAGAAATCTTAAAAAGAGGATGCTCTAAAAAAGCCCAAAGAATTTCTTGAAATTAAACAAATAAAGTTACCCTATAAGCCAAAAGGACAAATAATTTAAATGCTCAGAATGGGTCCATAATACAAATATATTTGGTGTTGATAGGACTTTTGAACAACTGATCAAGGTATAAAATATGGTAGGCAGCCTTGGTTTATTTCTTGGGTGCTCCTTGAAAGCCGATATGCATATCGCCAATGAAGTGCTATATTGTGGCACTTGTGTTAATGGAATGAGTCAGAAACTATTTGGGAACTCCAGACAATTCTGGAGTAGGTGCTTTTACTCTTTGCCTCTGTTTTAATTAACCACAATTGCAAACACTGTGAGCTAGTTTCCAATGAGCCAATACATTTAAAAAAATATCAAAAGAACAGCGCATTTATTGCATATTTGAAAGATTTTCAATTTCTAAAATAGATCTGCTCAATATGTTTCACATGTAAGTGAACCAGCAGACTTCTATTTTCACTTTAATTGCTAAAATTGGCCATTTTCAGGGAGGAACCAATTTTTGTTTAAACTAATTTTTCAGACAACAAAATAAATTACACCGAAGCATACAACCTTTTCGAATCTATTTTTTAATTGTGAACATAGCACACCGCATTATTTCAGACCTTAAACATAATTAAATGTCAGAAAATGTCATGTGAGTTTTGCTTCAGTAATGATGTGTTAATTATTCTACCAAGGTACTTAAAAAAACCTTTAGATATCATAGTGTTTGTTTCAAGATCCTCAAACTTTGCTAAGTGTAATCACAAATAAGCTGCGCTCTTCTTTTAGGATCTTTTATTTTCTGGTTCTTTAAGCACAGGAGAACAGCTTCAGCATGACCAAACACTCACATATACCAGGGCATATCAGTGTACCCTGTCTCTCCGGTACAAGCCTTAACACTTAACAGCTAGAAAATGACAAATGAAATGAATCAACTAAAGTGAACATCATATACATAGGGTTTGTTAATTCAGGATCATGAGAATTTGGATTCTGGGTTTTAAGATTGTATTATATTTTTTTCTAACACTTAAACCATCTTAAAATATTGCCAGAGTGTGTGATCATATCTTTATGTCATTTTAGTGCATCAGGAGGAGTCACCTGTTCCCTCTCAACCCCTTGGTACTTGAATTACTACAATAAGAACAAAGTTTCATAATTTGCAGGGACAGGTCAGACTCAAAATTCAAATATTTCTAGGAAAAAGGAACACTTCGCTTTAAATGCACACTGACATACAAGTGATTGACACAAGAACCTTTCCAGACAGATTTTGATAAGTGAGTTTTTTTAATTACTTGTTGAGATAGTGTCAAAGGAAAAGGGTGAAGAAGATGAAATTTTGCCTAGAGATAACTGCATATATTTCATGTGCAAAGTTGCTTATGAGAAAACAAAAGTCACCTAACAATAAGCAATTTTAGAAGATTAAATTTTCCTGTTACTCTCTTCACAATTACTACCTTTATTGGGGTCATTGTCATCTCTTCACTATGGTGAAATCCAGTTCAATCAGTGTTGGAACCTCCTGGTTTAAGAGTGCCACCCATAGATTTTGATACCAAAGATCTAGAATGGGCAAAGAATCTTGTGTGATATTTTAAATCTTCTCAGGTGATTCTGATGCACTTCCAAGAATGAGATGCAATCTCTCTTAATCCCTGCCTATGAGATCTACTGAGAATTGTTTTACAATTCTTTGACTATCTGGCTTCAACTATTCCAGCCCCTCCACACACCATACCAAAGCTGCTCCCTGTAACCCATACTGAACTATTTTATGTTTCCCAAGTACTCCATGCTTTTCCACGATCATCTGAAGCCAGTATCCCAGAAGTCATATTGATATTCAGCTCTAATCCATTCATCTTGTCCTGCTTTTGAGATGTGCCTATGCATTTTCCTCAGCTACCTGGTACAATGTAAGATTTTGTTGTTTATAAAGGGTGATGGAGGGCCATTTCAGGGCCATAACAGAACAGGTTTTTCTTATTGTTCCAAGAAGCATTCCTCCTCACTCCCCTCCCCCACACAGCTTCCAGTGGCTTGTGGGATGTCTAGCAACACATTCTCTCACACTCCGCTAGACAACTCCTGCCTGCAGACACCCAGTGAACATCACAACCAATGGTCCTGGTTATTGCAGACAGCTCTACCTACCCTCATCTTCTAGCAGGCTTGCCATCCCACAGTAGGCTGGTCCCATAAACCAGTTTGCACTCCAACCTTTAGGCAAATTTCTTCACCATCAGTAAGTTTCTTGTTCTGACTCTCAGTCTCGATTTGGAGTAAGGAGTAGGGAGGAGGGGTACACTTTTCCAAATATATTGCTTGTCTGGGTACTCTTCCTCAGCTCTAGAGGTAGTGGCCACTTTCTCTATTAGCTATTTCTTCACCTTTTTTAAAATTTCTTTTTCCTCTTTTAGCCCACTTCGTAGTTAACAATCTATCTAATCTAATAAAAGAGAAACATGGTAATTGGCATACGACCGCTACCCTTCCCATTGGCTAATCAGCGAGATATGCAAATTAACTGGCAGCCAAGATGGCGGTTGGCAGCCAGGCTGCTTGAAACTAACATGAGGCTTGCTTGCCTCAGTGACGGAGGAAACCAATGTTCCCTTCCTGCGGCTGTAGGCCTCTGAGCCTGCAGTTTAAGGAACACAGTAACAAATACCGCCGGACTTCAGCCACCAGGATCGCAACATTGTATGCAAAGGCCAGAACCCTACTTTCAGCAGCAGAGGCCTAAGAGCTGGAGCCAAGCCTCAAGCTAAAGCTGGCCCAGAATAAAAAATAAAAAAAAAAAAAAAGGAAAAAAGGAGCGGTTGGGAGCTTCAGTCACCCCCAGCCTGAAAACAGCCCTCAGCCAATCACCCAGACTGGCCAGGCCCCCCAGTGGGGACCCCCCCCCTGACCCAGGACACCCTTCAGGGCAAACCAGCCGGCCCCCACCCGTGCACCAGGCCTCTATGCTATATAGTAAAAGGCTAATATGCCTCCCAGCACTGGGATCAGCATGACAGGGGGCAGCGCCCAAACCCCCCCCCCCCCCGAGTGCACAAATTTTTGTGCACCAGGCCTCTATGCTATATAGTAAAAGGCTAATATGCCTCCCAGCACTGGGATCAGCATGACAGGGGGCAGCGCCCAAACCCCCCCCCCCCCCGAGTGCACAAATTTTTGTGCACCAGGCCTCTATGCTATATAGTAAAAGGCTAATATGCCTCCCAGCACTGGGATCAGCATGACAGGGGGCAGCGCCCAAACCCCCCCCCCCCCCGAGTGCACAAATTTTTGTGCACCAGGCCTCTATGCTATATAGTAAAAGGCTAATATGCCTCCCAGCACTGGGATCAGCATGACAGGGGGCAGCGCCCAAACCCCCCCCCCCCCCGAGTGCACAAATTTTTGTGCACCAGGCCTCTATGCTATATAGTAAAAGGCTAATATGCCTCCCAGCACTGGGATCAGCATGACAGGGGGCAGCGCCCAAACCCCCCCCCCCCCCGAGTGCACAAATTTTTGTGCACCAGGCCTCTAGTATATATATAAAAGGCAAATATGTAAAGTGTCCTCTTGGGAGTTCAACTGGGAGACCAGGAGTTTGACCAATCACTATGACATGCGGTGACCTCCAGGGGCCAGCACAGAATGAAGGAAGGCCTAGCTGGCAGCCAGCAACCAGAAGGCCCCGATACACCCTGATCACCGGCCAGGCCTAGGGACCCTGCTTGTGCATGAATTTCATGCACTGGGCTTCTAGTTCTTTATATTTCCACTGTTCAAATTAACCAGTGTGGTTTCTGTCTTTTGACTAGACTGATACACGCACACTCCTCTTTATGCCTGGTAACCTCTTCACCTTTCTAGGTTCATATTATGCAACAAGATACATTTGAAACCTCTCCCAGACCTAAATCCCCCCTGTGTCTGTGTGCCCTCCCTCCTGTGAAAAGTTAGTTACTCTTTGTTCACTTTGTTTATACATTTGTAATTCTTACAAAGTGTACTAAAATTATATCAACACATTTCGTCCCCCATTGCATGTGCAGCTCCCAAACAATATTGCCAGGCCTTCTTTATCTGTGTTCCTCTGAAGTTTAACATAAGAGGCATTCAAAATAAATAGTGTTCCATTAAGAAAAACATGAGAAAAAATACACTAAGGAATATTGAGTCCCTTAACTAAGTCATTTTGATCAAAAAGGACTTCAGAGTCAGCATTAGACACTTTAAAATTTAATACAACATTCACAGTGTTTTACTGACAATTTATTGCATAGTGTGTTATAGCGTCTATTTTAAGTAGTATTTGAGAATCTTACTTGACAAAGTTAAGTCCTTATTTAAGAAGTTCTTACTCTACTTTTAGCCATATTTTATATTTTAATGGAAATGAGTAGATTGTGAAAGAGAACTTGCATTTTTATTTTCTCCCAGCTAGAGGAAATTATTAGGATTCAATGTATGTGAGTAATATGTGTTGTATTTCCAGACTTCAAATATATTGCCAAATTTGTTCTTTCCTCTTCAGATCTATCCAGCAAATTTAAATCAGTCTATTAATCTTTGAACATCTTTTGATCACCAGCTATTAACATGTCAAAGCTATACCAGCCAACTAGAATTCAGTGAAAACCACAAAGATCCAGTTATTGTAATTAAATTGGTTGGTTGAAGTTTTATACCAATGGGAATCAGTGGAGACTAAATTGAATCATAATTCCTCCTCTCCATGACCTCTGTCCCTGTCACCCATGAAAGCTTTATATTCTAAATTTACAGAGGGACTCTGAGGCAAAGTTTAGAGAATAGAGTTGTCCACATCACTGTCATTGCCATGCAAATTCCGTCCCCAAAATAAAAGTAGCACAGAAAAAATGCAAGATTTTTACATGACCCTAAGAAGCTGTAGGAAGCCTTGTAAAAGCAAAGCAATCTATCCTGCTGTCCTAATTAATAGGGAGCTATAAACACCAGTCAGGCTGCAATGTTGAGTTATAAAAGTGATAATATAAAGTGTGAAAAAGTTTGGAAGGGATACGATTTACAAAATGTTTTCTGAAGCTTTAGTTCAGAAAGCAAGTTAAAGGTTGAGCTGGCTATTTTCTCTTTTAACCTGCATACACAGGGGCAGATAAAAGTAGATTTACAGTTGTGAGTACATGAAACACAGAGTTTATTCTTGTATTATTAATTCTTATATTAGTTATTTATGTTATTTGTCTTATTAGTATTATAATTATTACTATTATTTTTTATCTTTACTTATGATTTATCTTTTAGGTAGTAATGACTAGAAATTTATCTACTTTTGCCCACCCTATATTGATCTCTTTTGTCTCAGAAATCATATTATGGAATTAAAAAAAAAAAAACAGAATCAAAACTCCATCCAGCATAAGAAATTAGCCCAAATGTATTTAAGATATTAGAAGATTTTTTCTTACATGTAATAAATCTCAACAGTAATATATAATAATGAAACTTGGACAAAGTCTTAAGCAGTGGCTCATCACCTTCACATAGTCTTAGTCCAAAATTCAACTCCTCTAACCCTTCACTCTCATTGGTTTTAAACCCCCTGATAGCAATGCATTTATTTATAGAAAGCCCTGACTACTCACTCTCAAGGATTATACTCTTTTCAAAAGGTTTCTAACCAGAAGATTTAGGAATTATATAGTCCTGCACTTCAGGTCACCCTGCTTTTGAAAAGTCCTAAAAGTGTGATTTCTTATTATAACTTCATCTTTGAGGGCAACAGAACTATAACACTGTGTCTTACTGTCTATTAGACATTTTATGGTTGCAGCTTTTCTAAATTGCTAACAATGTTGGAGAAAAAAAGGTACAAGTTTTATTTTCTTCTTTTTTTACTATGCCTGTGGGCCATATTTTATTCTCTATCATCTCTCATTTAATTAACTCTGCATAGTTTAGTACTCTTCTGGATTAGGAAAATATTTCTGCCAATTTTTCACATCTTTAAAACAATAAAAAAACATATTCCAGGACATAACTCACCATTAAGCTCCACATTAATATAGTATTGAATTAGAATTAACACTTTAAAGGATCTAAATAGAATTCAATGTGATTTTTTAAAATGGTCTAAAAGCATCAGAATTAATCAATAGCTTTAAAGTAAAAGACAACCCTAATTTTTGTTTAACATATTACTTTGTAGAAAAGGCACAACACAAATATATTATTGTTCTTGTTTTACTAACTCCCAAGGGTGAAAGCAAAAACTAGGGTACTGTGATAACACTATTTCAAACAAGTATCAATTTTATCAGTTAAGAAAAGAAAACACTATATAGCATTCCATTGGAATCCTTAATTAAATTTATCTCTACTTTCTTCCTTACCCCAAGTAAATGACTATAAGCTTTTTGGGGTAGGTAGGATAATGGGCACTCAAAGATGTCCACACTCTAATTCCATGGGTCTGTGAAGAATATGCTGTGTGAAAAGGGAGATTAAGTTTGCAGTTAAAATCAAATTTGCTGATAAGGTTATCTTAAAATAAGAAAATTAGCCTAGATTCTTCAAGTGAACCCAATGTAATCACAAAGATCACTAGAGGTGGAAAAGAAACACAGGGTAGTCAGAGGGTGAGGTGACTATGGAGGAATAATCAGAGATGCAACTCTGCTGGGTTTTAAGATGGAGCAAGAGGGCCCAGGGTGAGGCAAGGGCTATGTGTGTCCACTAGAAGCTGGAAATAGCAGGGAAATGGACCTTTCTTAGATCCCCCAGAAAGGAACTCAGCTCTGCCAACACCATAGCTAACTGAGACCCTCTTCAGGTTTCTAATTTACAGAATTATAAGGTAATGCATTTATATTGTTTTAAAATCACTAGTTTATAGTAATTTGTTACACTAGCAATAAGAACTAATACACTTGTCAAAATGAAGTTTTGTATCTTTTGCTACTCTCCACAATAGTAACTAATCCAGTGCCTAGCACATTCCAACAACATTGCTGTTAGTAAATTCTTACTGTAAATACTAAAATTTTAGTTTGTTAAATCAATAACTATTTATTGACACCTGTTTTGTCATGCAAGGAACACTATTAGATTCTGAGGTATACCATGACCTTAAACAGGCACAAAGTCAGTTATCAATAGGGATCGAAAGGTGTAGGCTCCCACACAAAGTGATTTGAACACTCATTATCTCCTATCTTTAGGTTAAAGCTTTTACAAAGTTTGAAAATTACATAATTAGGCTTTTGATACATTATAGTAAACTTTGGCATATATGTAAGAGAACTCATCCAGAATAGCTACTGTAATGGACAATTATTTTTTCCTTCTGCATTGATTTTCTTAGGTCTTTCGTAACAAAGTATGACTGACTGGGTGACTTAACAGAAATTTATTCTCTCCCAGTCATGGAAGCTAGAAATCCAAGAGCAAATTGCACACAGGGTTGGTTCCTTCTGAGGACTATGAAAGATAATCTGTTCCTTGCCCCTCACCTAGCTTCTGGGGTTTTCTGGGGATCTTTGACATGCCATGGCTTGGCTTGTAAAAGAGTCATTTTACTCTCTGAGTTTATTATCAAATGGCACTCACTTTATGTGAATATCTCTGTGTGCAAATTTTGTCTTTTTAGAAGGACCCTAGTCATATTGGATTAATGCCTAACCTAATGATTTTATGTTAACACTAGAGGCTTGGTGCACGGATTTGTGCACAGGTGGGATCCCTCGGCCTGGCCAGCAATCGGGGCCTGATCAGGGCTGGCCAGCCAAGGGAGAGACCACAGGAGGTTGGCCATCCGATGGGGGGAAGACATCGGGAGGTTGGCCCGCCATAGGAGGTTGGCTGTGGGAGCACACTGACTACCAGGGGGCAGCTCCTGCTTTGTGCAACAGAGCCCTGGTGGTCAGTGTGCGCCATAGCAACTGTCAACCAGTTGTTCAGTCATTCGATCCCTTAGGCTTTTATATATATAGATTGTTTACATCTACAATGATCCTATTTCCAAATAAGATCCACATGTGAATTTTGGGAGGGACAAAATTTAACCGATGATACTTCCCACAATCAATTCCTCCTAGTTCTGGCAACATTAGCTCTCTTTCTTTTTAGAAATCCATTCATGACACCTCAGCGTGAATGAATTCTTACCTACCTCTGCAGAAGTGGGCATATGATTTAGGCCATGCTAATCGTTGCTGCATCCCCAGCCACGGTGGTTGTTTTGGAGATGAGAATATGGCCAGGCCAGCCTAGAGCGCACCATCTCTTGAAGTTTTGTTTGAACTCTGAAAAAAAGAGACAATCTCATTTGCTTGATATTAGAATGAAACCTGGGAAGAGTTCTGAACAGTTCCTTTGAGAATAGAGGTTTTAAAATAAGAAAGCCAACACAGAGAAAATCAGGGCACTGAGAGAGAAAAGCAGCATCGCATTATGTAAGTGCTTGTATATATCTGTACCTGAAAGCTTCCCCTTGAACTCTCCATTTTATAAATAAATAAATTTACCCTTTGTATTTAAGCCAGCATATTTTGGATTTCTGACATCTAAAACTAAGTAAGAAGTGCTCTGCCTAAAATAATTTCCTGAGAAGCCAGGGGTGAAATCTCAGGTACATTGATAATTTCAAAATATCAGTAACAGAAAACTAACTTGGATATAATATCCATGAAACATCAATGACATGATTAAATATACAAATATTATTTGAACTGTTTTATGTAAATAGTCTATGTACATTTAATGTCCAGTCTAACAATCCATTTGGAAATAAAGTTACAGCCTAGCTGATTTGGCTCAGTGGATAGAACGTCAGCCTGCGGAATGAAGGGTCCCATGTGCCAAGGGCACATGCCTGGGTTGCGGGCTTGGTCCAACCAGTGGGGGGTGTGCAGGAGGCAGCCAATCAATGATTCCCTCTCATCCT
>NW_006289093.1:208771-221341 GCF_000327345.1 Myotis davidii
GTTAATTTATCTAAGAACCTTTGCAGTCTCCTGGGAATTGACTAATTCTTGATTATTCTTTCTTTCTTGGTGTTTAACTCCAAGGCAAAATTAAAAGCGAGAATTTAAAATATAAATTCAATGATGGCACAAACCTTAGTTGTCTGGTGGATTACTTTTCTCCAGTACTCACTGCAGTATCTTGCATATGGTAGATATTTCATAAATATTTGAAGAATGAACAAACTAGATAAATTAGATATTGTTAATTTAAAAATTATGTATTGAGAACTATACACATTTTTAAAATATCACTCTCACTTCTAGAAATAAATTTTTTTAAGTTTTACCTCATAATTTTAAACAAATAATTTGAATGTGAGCTACTGTAGTCTACATATCTTCCAAAAAATTCTTATAAAGTCTTGGATTTATGATTTAAATTGAACTCCACTCAAGTTTCTAAAATTGATTTGTCTCAGCATGTGCAATTGAATAAAAATAACTAAATCAGTATGTTCTCCTGGATAATTTAATTACTATTAAGGAAGAAGGGGCATTTGGGTGACAGGCACTGCATATTTAAAGTTTTGGAGGTCCCAGAGTCATATTTACTCTCATGGGGAGGAAGCTTTGGCAGTAGAAGGAATAAAATCGCTATCCAGATTATTAGAAATTAAAACCTTTTTAACAACATCTAACACACTGCTTCCAGTGTCTTTATAGCCAATCAGTATCCATATATTCCATATTGTTGAGATGATACATCATTCAGATAACTTATATCATTGCAATACTTTTTATTTCTTATGTTAATTCCAATTGGATTTCTATTCCTTTCAATTAATCTAGTCTGCATTTGTTAGAACAGAATAAACTATGCTGAAACAAGAAAATCTCACTATCTCAGTGGCTTAATGCAATGCCTTTCTCTCCAGGGCACTTCCTTTTAGGTAGTGATTCAAGTTTTCCAACCTTTTTGATATTATGGCTCCATATTGATATGGGATTTTTGGACTGGAACACGCCGTGTTTCCTTGGGCAGGATGGCTTCCCGGGCGCTTTGTCCATCAGAGTCGAAGAATGAAACCACGGATGGAAGATGGGATAGCAAAGGTGGGAATTTATTGAAGAACAAGCCCAGACCCCCACGTGGGGAGAGGGAAAAAGTCCCACTGAGTCCCTTTTCCCTACGGTTTATGAAGGCTACAGATCTGTGTGCCTTGATATCCCCTCTGATTGGTCACCATCCCCTTCTGATTTGGTCACTATAGCAACTCCTAAGCTCAAAGGTCAAACCTCACCTGGGACATGTGAGGCTCTCCTCCCTCATTGTTCTCCTATTCCCTCTGGGCTTTCTTCCTCCTTTATTTTATAAAAATAGCCTTTTGCTACTCCAAGTTCCCTTATCTTATGGAAATGTAACTGTTGCTTCTCCCAACTCCCTTGTCTTATGGAAATGTGACTTCTGCCTCTCCCAATTCCTTTGTCTTATGGAAATGTAACCTTTTGCAGCTCTGCAGCCTGTGCTTTTTCCATGGACCCCCTCAATTTTAAAAATTCCCTACCCCTGCCTATTTCACCACCAAAAATTCCTATTCTAATATCATGGCATACCTTTATCCTGGTGTCACTGCTGAAGTAACAGTGTAGAGAACTGATAAGAGCTCTTAAGTACTTGAATTATAAGTGGCACACATCATTTCTATGCAAATTCCATTGGATAAAATTTTTTCCTAACTGGTTTGGCTCAGTGGATAGAGCATCAGCCTGTGGACTGAGTAGTCCCGGGTTTGATCCCAATCAAGGGCACATGCCTGGATTCTGGGCTCAATCTCCAGTAGGAGGCATGCAGGAGGCAGCCAATCAATGATTCTCTCTCATCATTGACCTTTCTTTCTCTCCCTGTCCCTTCCTCTCTGAAATCAATAAAAATATATATATTTTTTAAAAAATTGTCAGGTGATCTCTAACCTAAATATAAAGAAAATTAGAAAAATAAATAAGCAAATGGAAAAAATTGTTATACTCTCTCTTAAATAAAGGACAGAAATAATATCTTACTCATGATTCCATCTCTAGCATACAGTGAGATACTTAATATTCAGTAAGTGTTGATGTTAATTGAATAGCTGCATGGAAATGTCTGTAATACAAGAAAATAACTTTTAAAAATTACAACACATTTTAAACATAGCACACTTTTCAACAATGGTTATTTTTAATCTTACTCTATAGCTTATATTTACACACATCAATACATCTGTTTCATAGACGAGGGATTTTAAATGAGTAATAGAGTAGTCAGGGACTTGTTCAGAAATATATGTCCATTATGTCAGGCAAGAAGGAGGATGTGCCCTGACAGCCCTCATTGTTAGGTTGGCCATGCTTAGTAAACCAGTGTTACAGAGAGCAGTATATATTAGGGTAAACCAGAGCAAGTAAGTGACAGAGAACCCTTTTATCCAATTATAATTTCATTCCTATGAGAAAGTGCAACGGAAACCACTGACAATTAAAATGATTATGTAAAATCTGTAAACATTTTATCACAAAAAACAATAATACTAATGAAATGTAAATTTGAATTAGTAATGTTATTATTTTTTGAGCCGTATGCATTTATTAGATGATGGAAAATTGATCATTTACTTCAGGAAATCAAAGGTACATTACCCAATTTGAGGCAGAAAATAAAAAAAAATACTAGTATGAAATTCTAATACTCTGAGGATTTATTCTCCCCCTCTCTTAAGCTCTTATTAAATTCAAATTATAATACAAATTATAACTCAAATTTCAATTGGTAATTGAAATACTATATATTTATTTCAATAAAATATTTTAATCACTCATTTCTTCATAGAATTTACTTGCACTTAACAAAGCTTGATAATATCTGTCAGAAAAAAAATATTTCCATATTGTCAAAAAATGTTTAAACCTTAATTAATAGGACTCTTCACTCTGTGAAAGGATTCTTAATGTGACATATTTTTAAATCCCAAGTCTCCCAGGTAAATTGAAAATAATTTATTTTCAAATTCATTCTTGTACATAGCAATGTATTTGGTAAGTATTATTTCTTTTTTAAAAAATATAGTTTTATTGATTTCAGAGAAGAAGGAAGAGGGAGAGAGAGATAGAAACATTAATGAGAGAGAATCATTGATCGGCTGCCTCCTGCAGGCCCCGCACTGGGGTCCAGCCTGTAACCATACATGTGCCCTGTTGGGAATCGAACCATGACCTCCTGGTTCATAGGGACAAGCTCGTCCACTGAACCAGGCTATTATTTCTTTTTCACTACTATTTATACAATCTCATAAGGCAGCCGTGGGCAAACTACAGCCCGCGGGCCGGATCCGGCCCGTTTGAAATGAATAATACTAAAAAATAAAAAGACTGTACCCTTTTATGTAATGATGTTTACTTTGAATTTATATTAGTTCACACAAATACTCCATCCATGCTTTTGTTCCGGCCCTCCGGTCCAGTTTAAGAACCCATTGTGGCCCTCGAGTCAAAAAGTTTGCCCACCCCTGTCATAAGGAAATCCATTGTATCAAGTGAGGTTATTACAATCTTATAAATGCATTTCAATTTTATTTTCATATGTACAAAACATGAATAAGTCCAAAGATGACTCTTTGTAAACTTAAAATATTGATTAAATTGCATACATAAATAGGCACTTCATCCAAAGGATATACTGCATGTTGACTCTTATTTCAAGAAGAAAAAAAAAAAAAAGGAGGAAAGATCATTGAAGGCAAAAATCTCCTATCTTTCATCTGTTGATGAGATATAATGATTTACATTAATAAAACCCCGGGGAATAGTTAGCTCATATCCAGTATTTGGGAGGAAAGTAGTGACATTTCAACTGCAAATGAAATTAACACACATGGGCAATGTAACTGCCCGTATCCTCAGGCTCCAGGATATTAACTCATTTACATTTAAGATAATCCACCCAATTTAATACACAACCTTTGATATTCCGCCATTCTGGCCCAGTGGGTTTATCCTTATGTTTCACATTTAACTTAATCTGTACCTATAGGTCTCTTGATAACCTGCTATCACTGAAACCTGTCTGCTGAAATGAGATAAGCTGAAGAGAACTGATAGGCTTGCCTTCAAATACATCCTAGCGATGCGGGGAAAGTAGAGCTTTCAGTGACTCATTTATTCCCTTAACTAGGAGAGATATCAAGCTTTTCTGAACTACCATGAAATACAATGAGTGGTTTTCTGATCTGTCATACTTGGCTACAAGTAATAGAGCACAGACCATATTGTTCACATTCCTCCATTCAAAGTGTCAAAATTCCAGCTGAATGAAACTACAAAGGGGGAAAAACACAGGTGCTTTGGCTTTGTTCACAAAGTCATCAAGATCTGAAAGACTTATTTTATCCGCGCTCATATCCCACGGAATCTCCTTGAGGGACTGTAGAGCTTTGTAGCAGAGCGATAAAGCAGAAACTGAAGTATAGTTATGGTTGTAATTTGCACAGATCACTTGGTGCTCTAACACCATGCTCTTGATCACAGCATAAATCACACTTTAATTTTAACCTTTGCAGTTCATCAATAGATTAAATATCAAAAATAATTCAAGTCTGACACTATTGGTTTACAGGTAGGTTTAACAAGAAGGGGGAGGCTTAATGATGTATTAGTTGCCTTGTCAACTAAGGCATAAAGATTCATGACTCTTAACCTATGTTTCCATCACAAACTTCGAGCTATAAATAATGCAAACAGCTAATCAGGCATAGAAAAGATATATAGCATCATTGAAAATCAGTTATCTGTACAGCTCCAGCTTTTAAAAATGCATCCTATGTAAAGTAAACCAGTGATATAACTCATAAAAATATATGCTGATTCACAGACCATATTCAGTCTTTATTTTTAAAATTTTATTCATTCCATAATATAACATTAGTCCCTGCAACACTAACCTATTTTCGACAGAACATTTTAGCTTAAAGTTATATTATGATATCCACATAATAGTAATTGCTAAGATATACATACAGTGATTTTCAAGGTAAAAATGTGTAACATTTTTTTCATGCTTAGAAGTTAGTAAAATAATTTCCATCAGATAGTAAAATGAAATAGCAGCTAATGCACATTTAAGAAATGGAGTGAAAATTATGTGGACTCAAGGGTTGAGAATTTTTTTCCCTGAACCTGTATTAGTTTCCTAGGGCTGCTGTAATAAAGGATCACAAATTGTGTTATTTAAATAACAGAATTAACCGGCTCACAGGGCGGGAGGCTAGAAAGCCTAGATGAAGGTGCTAGCAGGCTTTCATCCTGTGAGAGCTATGAGCAACAATCTGTCCTACGCTTCTCTCCTCACTTCTGGAGTCTTAGGCATTCCTTGGCTCATGGGAGGTACCCTTCTTGTGTCTTTACCTTGTATTTCCTCTTTAGATATCTGTCTCCGTGTCCAAATTTCCCTTTTCTGTGAGGATATTTGTCATATTAAATTAGGGTCCACCATGGTGACCTCATCTTAACTTGATTATTTTTATAACTACCCGACTCCAAGTCAGGTTTTTGTGATTTTGGAAAAAGGGAAGCCATAGGCTGTGAAGTGTTGGCACTATTAGAAGGCCTTTGCAAACACTATAAGTGAAGCCAGTGTCATCTGCTTCCAATAGCAAATCAATTTATTCAATAAGTTTCATAACTTCACATACTTCATGTAACCAAACTGTTATTATAAATGCTGCTAAAATTAATCTAAAAACTCAACATTAAAGAAAATATAAATTGTAATGGAGTCATGGTCAAGATAATGTTATATTATAAACTCAGTAGAGCATAAAATGTATTTTGAATAATTGATAAAACCTTATTATTTTATAATTGTATCTAATGAAACATAACTAATCAAATCAGGTGGTATAATTTTCCAAGTTTACACGTTTTTATTATAAACAAAGTTTTTTTTAAAAAAATTATTAAATTCATTGAGTAACATTGGTTAATAAAGTTATATAGGTTTCAAGTGTATAATGCTATGACACATCATCTGTAATTTGCACGTGTGCCCACTACCCAATGTCAGATCTCCCCTCACCATATATTTGGCCCCTTTCACTCTGTATTGACTTCCACCCTTCTTCCCTCTTGTAACCATCATACTGCTATCTGTGTCTCTCAGTTTTTGTCTTGCTTGTTAGTTTGTTGCTTCCAGTTTTATATCCCACATATGATTGAGATCCTATTGTTCTTGACTCTTTCTGTCTGACTTATTTCTTAGCATAATATTTTCAAGACCCATCCATGTTGTTGCAAATTGCAATATTTCCTCATTACTGATGGCTGAATAGTGTTCCATTGTGTATATATATATATATATAGGCCACTCCTTTTTATCTAATCATCTACTGAGAGACACTTTGATTGTTTCCCTGTTTTGAGACCCATGAATTGTGCTACAATGAATACAAATGAACAACATTTGCGAATGTTTGCAAATTTGGGGGGTCGATACCCAGAAGAGGGATTGCTGGTCATATGGTAAATCACAAATAAAGTATTTTAACTAGAAATACTCTATGACAAATTAGATATAGAATTTTAAAATATATTGTAAGAGAGCAGCATTTACTTTGCTACCTGCCATCAAGATATCACAAATATTTGAGTTTTTACAAGATATTTTTAAATAAATGTAAGTCTCCAAGGGCACTGGATATTTTCATAAAATTTCTTATTTTGGTTACGTATAGATAACAGCATGTGAAAATTTTGAAACAAATCATCCTCTTATGGAGACTAAAAAACTTCATTTTTTGTAGATTCTAGTGAAATGCCATAACTGGAAACAAAGTTTGCAAATGGGAAGACCTTGAAATTTATCCATACAAAACACAGTGAAATAAATAAGGTTTAATTTGGAGTCTCTAAAAGGTCAAGGATGCTGCTGAACATTCTACAAATGTAATTACTGGTCCCCACAAAAAAAGAATTATCTGTCCTGAAATATAAGCTGTACTAAGGTTGATAAACCTTGTTGTTATTGGGTAAATGTATAATGCCAGAATTGTGTGAAGTTAAGGCCTAAGATTTTGAACCTTCTGGTCAACATCTAATTATACCAAGAGACAACATTGTTCAACAAATTCTACCCTATAAAAATACTTATCAAAAACAAATTTTCTATATTAAGGGGTAACAATAATAGCTCTGAAAATACTTACACTGAAATATTTGCACATGGATACATAAAAATTAGAATTGATCATTATTTCCAATTGTGCAGTATTGTTTTGGAGCTTCAACATGTCTAATTATTACATTAGGGAAACTACCTAGACTTAGAATCACAGAATCATAGAGAATGGACATGTGTAGTGTTTAGTTTCACCACATATACAGGTTTCCCTTGAGGGAAGAACTACCCCAAAGCTGGTATGTTTTCCCAAGAAAGTTAGAGTTCTATTAAACATAATTTTCTCCATTTTATGACACTCCTGATTGTGTCTGCTTTACTTTTCCAACTTTACATTTCTGAAAGGCTAAGGTAAAAGACTGGATTTATAAATCATAGTTTTATCAAAATTTACTGACTCAGCATTTCTGCGTCTGCTGCTGTGGAAGTGAATTTAAATAAGTGTAGCTGATTCCATTTCATTACTGGACATCTCACTTCTATTGAAAAGTTATACACAAACTGTGAAGTCCTACAAAGTAGAGCTAAATGCCTCCATCATGTTTATATTCCTCATACCTAGCAAAGTAAACATTTAATTAATTCATATGGCGAGTGAATTATGTAGAAAGTAATGTAAAATAAAAAAGGCATAAAATATATTGATACTATAATGAAACACAAGTCAAATTCAATGAGTTTATGGAAACATGGAATACTAGAAATGAGATGTTAGAATGTATATATTTTAAGTAATTTTCATATAAAATAATAAAAATGGTTAAACAAGGAATGTAACATGCACAGAACAAAAAGAAAAACAATATAGTATATACTTTAAGGTACTTGGGATAAAAAAAAATTAAGCCGTATTTCAAACAAAAATACTGAAAACTTTAATGATTAATTAAAAGTTATTGTCTTCCAAATAGCCTACCATATTTACATTTTATAATATAAAGATGGGTAGCTTTCTTGTTTTATTATTACCTAATTGATAATACAAATCTTCTATATCCCAAAGTATGGCCTCAATGAGAGTCCCTTCAGTTTCTGAGCTGGTGGGATATCTCAGAAGTTGGATCCTCTCACTTGGAGCTGACTTCAAGTCAAGAAACAGAGAAGACAATGACTCCCCATTGTCTTCCTCCCCAACTTCCTAGGCTGAGCTCAGGCTTTTCATTTGTGGGCATGGATCCCAGTTGCCTCAAGGTAAGTACTATCTGTGGGCAACACAATAAATTAAACCATGTTGGATAAAGTCAGCATGCCATTAGCTTGCTTATTCTCTGCTGAAATTTTGAGTTTTATTGTAAGGGAGATTTGCATTTTGAGTTGGAATCTTTTGGTCCCAAAGCACACATAATTCCTGTCAAGAGCCTGGCTCTGCAAAGAAAAATAACTAAAAGCTGAAGATCATAAACAACAAGAATGTGTAAAAATTGTGATTCTACACAATTGAAGGAGATTTGATAGAACCAACAATTCATCAATGGGGCCTTTTATTTTCTGTCTGTGTAGAGAGGTTTGAGAAAGGAGAACCAAATACAATTTCAGGTTGTATTATGTGCTGGGCACTATCTCACACATGATCTAAGTTCATATTTAGAACAACCCTATAATAAGTACATGGTTACCTATATTGTATGGATGATAGTGCTGGGTGACCTTCACTCCTTGATTATCCTTCTACCTAGTTTTAAACTCGCCCTCCCTTCCCATCCCCATTTCTTTCAATAGTAGTTTTATCTTCTGGATGAGGTGCACATTGTTTTCAAAACTGAAGGAATGCATTCAACAGCATAAAACCTTTTTTCCTACAGCCTTGTGTTTTCTTATTCCATTTTTCAGCCACAACAGATTGAACTGGCTTCTAGGGGACTTTCTCAGGGGATGCTTCGTTGACCCCTACAATTCTGCTGAATGACTTTTCCACTGAGGAGTTGCAGAGAATGCTTTCACACCCCCAAACTCCTTGGAATATGTCCGTGCTTCATTCGTGGGATTTATCCAGCACAAATATACCTACCTGAGCTGCTTCTATTATTTAGTGATTTTGACCAAGACCAACTTTAAATGATTCTATCTCAGTAGTTTTGTTGTTTTCAGCAATGTAATAGTCAATTCCTAAAACAGATCAGGAACAAATTTTGCTTAGAAGCGCAATGAAAATGTTGCAAGGATATAAGGACTGCACATTAAGATAAGTGAAATGCATACCAAAAAAAGTGGGTCACTAAGCGATACTGGGAAAATGGAGCTCATCATTGGTTCAGTGCGGTAATGGTATTAGCCCAAACCATCAAACCATGCAGCTGGTAGGTGTTTGTTTAAAACTGTCATCAGATGTTAGAATACCATTCCTAATGACCTTCAGATTTAATTGCAACAGACACATATTTTTAACTAAATATATTTTCTTATATTTCTTGCTTTTGTTGGTCTTTACAAATTTTTTGTTTTATTATGATGATGATGTTGAGGAAGTTATCAAATATCTATGAGTATCAATCATATTACTTCTACAATTATTGGAAAATAATTCTTATAGGATTATTTGATAATTAATATAACAGTGACTAAGTAGCCCTGCCAGGTGGCTCACTTAGTTGGAGCATTATCCTATCCATTAAAAGGTCGTATATTTGATTCCCAGTCAGGGCACATACTTAGGTTGCAGGTTCAATCCCTGTTCAAGGAGCATACTGGAGGCAATCAATTGATATTTCCCTCTCACATCAGTCTTTCTCTCCATCTCCCTCTCCCTACCCCCTCTCTCTAAAGTCAAAATAACATATCCACATATCTTTGGGTAAGGGTGACAAAAAGAATGAATATGTAGAGCCATAGTACTGCCTCAATAATTGTTAGTCCTATTTTCCCATAAACATCAGTTGTCATGCTTTCTTCATCCCACAATTCATAATTGATAATTTACATTCATTCTTCAGCTTACTTTTAGGAGCACATGCACCTGTTTATAAGGTTATTTTATTTCTTCATTCCAACAATAAGTATTCTAATGCACATATATCCTAGCAAAGGGGGATTTCTCAAAACATGAAGATTATGCCCCCTTCATCTATTTACATATAATATTGGTAAATAATTACTATACCCGGCATAAAACGCTGTACCCCCATTTTCAATTATATTTGGTGAAAATACTCAGCCTCTTTATATAAAGGGTATATTATTCTCCATGGATAAAGGTCAAAATATTGATAATATTTGAAAAACCTATATTAGTGTTATTAGACAGTACAGCCATGTTATTTGAAAGTGTGGTTCTAATTTCAGAAAGAATACCTAGATCTAAATCTTGTGTAAACTGTTTCATAGCTAGATATATTAAAAATTTTCTTTGCATCTTTAAGTCTTAATTTTCTGAACTGTAACATGGATCTAAATATATTAATAGCAACAACAATATTTACAAACTGCTTATCATGTGCCAAGCACTCATTTAATCATCACAGCATCTGCATAGGACATATAATTGTCATTTTCATTTTATGATCATGAGATGTCTGTGTATGAGATAACCAACACAAAGGGAGGTAGATAATAAGGTCACAAAACTCATGATAGGTAGAGCAGAAAATAGAGGATGTGCACGGAGCTCAGAGCCAAACCATTTAACCACTCTGTTGAGGCCTATTGCATTGGGTTGATTTGAGCATAAAATGAAACCATGCGTATAAGAGCTTAGCATACTGTACTGTACATGCAAAATTCCAAATGTGAAAACACCAGTAGTGATTTTAGTTATCGTTACCAATATACTGATAGGATTGTTTATAGAGCAAAATAAATAAAAATGAAAGGAACAATGTTCTATATCTGCATTGCAAAGATGAATTGAATGGCATTGCACTACATTATGTAGAAATCAACTTTGACTCTATACTGGGTGGAAACTACAAAGTATGACCAAGTTTACTATATCTAACACCCAGATAATTTATTTTTAAGCACAAGCACCCCTCCCCACACTCGGTTCTGAAAAGTGTACCTTATATATATCTCCCGTGTTATAGCTACTTAGTCACAAAATATTTAATTATATTTCCAAAGTCTGAGACTAGTTTAATAAATGATAATACTCTCTTGTGTGTTTTTTAGTGTCAATAACATTATCTTTGTTTTAAAATTTTTTCTACCAAGGTGACAGTGAAATACGCAATTTCCCTGAAAAAGAATTCTCAGAATGACATTTAAGCTGTCCTGCAGATGCAAGAAATCACGTACTTCATTAACACACCAAAGAGATCCAGCCTCTGAGTTAACTGCGCTAGTAATGTTAAATAATTCCCTGGCTCATAATTCAGTGGAAGTACAATGGAAATACAATTCACATTTTAAAATCCCAAACAGCCTCCTGCTTCAACATAAAAGTGTCATGTAAACCAGAATCGTTGTTAATAAACAGCAACGCCAGAGGTCCCCGACTATGGGAGTTCTAGAAGGAGGCTCAGCATGCTCATGTCATATTTTAAAATCAGTCCTTTTAATTTTTTCTTTACTTAAGAAGTTTAACAATATAGAATGCATGAAAATAATTCTCTGTTTCCACATGGTGTTCTTTGTGAATGCCCTGTAAAGACACAATGGCTAGCCCTGGCCGGGGCAGCTCAGTTGTCCCATGCACCAAAAGATTGCCGGTTCAATTCCTGGTTAGGGTTCATGCCTGGTTGCGGGCTTGATCCCCAGTAGGGGTGTGCAGGAGGCATCCAATCAATGTTTCACTCTTACATAGATGTTTTTTTCTTTCTTTTCCTTCCCCTCTCTGTAAAAGTCAATAAAAATATATTTTTTAAGAAGATACCATGGTTGGGCATTGTTATCAAGTTGTTTGGTGACTAGAACACTTCTCAAAAATATAGTAAGAAATTTTCCATTCTTAATTCACAAAATTCTACATCATCTGCCTTTACCTAAACTACCATCAAATTCTGGAAAGTCAAAATATAATGGGGGTTTGTGATAATGCATGTATTTGTGTGATTCTTCACACACTTCCAGTTCTCAAGAAACAGAGTCATTTAGCTAATTTCTAAAAATGCAGTTAACTGATATGTACACATATGGACATAACAATAGCAGGATATGTGAGCCCTAGGTTAAGCTTTACAGAGTCTGTAATATCATAATAACAAACAGTGATAGTTCTAGCATGTTAGTAACAACTCCACTGATTGACTTCTGAAGAAAGAACAATAATGGGTCCATAGAAGGTTGAAATTCCTTATTGCAAACTTAGTACTCCACCATTAATGGACTCAACATGCAAAACAATATCCGTTCAATTTAGTATTTAGCATTTTTCAACAATTTTCTTTGACCAGACCTCTTCTTGGGTTAATGCTCAGTATGCTTGTGTACATATATATTTAATACGTATA